>NC_082709.1:85199442-85499442 GCF_030144855.1 Hypanus sabinus
GAAGCTTTATAGTGCTCTCAACCCTCTCAATGAAGTTGAACTCACCTTATGATTACATAAAAATCATGAAGAGCACAGATAAGGTAGGTAGAGTCAAAGGTGCATAAAGTGATTGAACACCACAGACCCTTCGGCCCAACTATTACTCTGGCTAGCCCCATTAACCTTCAATTGGACCATGGCCTTCCAGACCCCACTCATCCATGTACCTATCCAAATTTCTCTTAAATGTTGAAATCGAACATCCACTTCCACTGGCAGCTCATTCTACACTCTCACCACTCTCTGAGTGAAGAAGTTTCCCCTCGTGTTCCCTTTAAACATTTCACCTTTCACACTTAACCCAAGACATCTAGTTCTAGTCTCATCCAACCTGATTGGAAAAAGCCTGCTTGCCTTTACTTTATCACTACCCCTCGTAAGTTTGTACATCACTATCAAATCTCCCCTCATTCTCCTGTCCCCCAGAGAATAAAGTGCTAAGCCTTCCAACCTTTCCCCACAACTCACATCCCGGCAAAATCCTTGTAAATTATCTCTATATAGTCACAGTCTTTTTCCCCATGTTGGGAGTGTGAAATACTAGAGGGCATAGATTTATGATGAGAGAGATAAAGATTTACGTGGCATTTATTTTGCATGGAGCGTGCTTGCTGTCTTGTTTGTTGCAAAAAAAAGTGGAGTCCTATTTGCTGGATGCCGTCAAATGGCTATGGAAACATCGCTTATCACTCTCATTATGAAGATACCTAATGCCAGTTTTTCAAAACTGAAAACCTGAAATGATTTTCATTGGAACCTTTTCTCGCGTTAGCTTCAGTGAGCCTCCCTGCAGTACCATTAAGCTGTCTTATACAGCACAAAACTGAGCATTTATATTTCATCTTTAGTTCAATCTGCTCTTAAATATCCTTTAATAAACAGAGCTGCCTCCTTGACAGTTGAGTCCGCCTGTATTTCTGTAATAAAAAAAGCCAAGCCGTAAAGTGGACGTAATGAATCAATTAGTTAATTGATTAAATGAGCGAATAGCTGTACAGTGATGGATGGGGTACCTCCTGGGTGGCTGGCACTAGATTGTTGTGTTCTGCATGTAACACACAAGGAGGCTTCATCAATTTGTTCCGATTAACATCTCAATAGAGGTACACAAAGGAAACCAATTTGGCTCCCCCAAATCTGATCGTCCTGTCCCTTCTGTCTGACCTCATGTCTAACATCTGTATCTCTGTCCATTGTTAGTTCTGCACATCTACAGCTCCATTAGAGTTTAAACCCCGCAGGAAGGAAAATTCCCTGGCATTTCCATTCCTGCTGTCCTTTCCCAAATTAGGAAAGGGTGAGATGTAGGAATATTTAGGGCTAAAACTCCCTTCGTAGTTAAATTATGACATTTGATTTATTACTGTCACATGTATTGAGGTACAGGGTAAACCTTTGCTTTACATGCCATCCAAACAGATCATTTCGTTGCAAACAGAACAGAGTGCTGAAGAAGTTATTACGGTTACAGAGAAAGTGCAGGGTGGACAAGCAAGGTTCTATTGTCTGCTTGCACTTACGAGCAGTTCCTCCCCCTCTGCCATCAGATCTCTGAATGGCCGACCTTCAGCTCAGTGGTACATGTATTCTGCGTCTCCTGCTTGATGGGAGAGAATGGCCAGAGAGAGTGGCTCCTCTACTGAGGCAGCAAGATGTGGGAACAGAACCCATGGAGGGGAGGTTGGTTTCCAAGATGTGTTAAGCCGGGTCCACAACTCTCTGCTGTTTCATGTGGTCACGAGCGGAGTAGTTGCCAGACCCAGCCATTATGGATCTAGACAATGCTTTCTACGGTGCATCAATAAAAATTGGTAGGAGTTAACAGGGACTGACTGAATTTCTATAGCCTGCTAGAGCTGTTGGTAAGCTTTCTTGTCTGTAACACAGGTACGGTTGGACCAGGAGAGGCCATTGTTGAATTTGAAGGTCACAGCCCTACCATTTACATAGCAGCTGTCAAGCCAAACCGTGATGCATCCAGATAAGATGCTTTCTAAAGAGACCATGAAGATACATTCGACTACATGCTGGGTGTGGCCTGCCTGATCTTCTAGAGTGTCTATCCTTCTTGCTGCCTCAGAGCTGCCAGCTTAATCAAAGACCCCACTCACCCCAGACATTCTGTCTTCTCTGCTCTCCCGTCAGGCAGAAGATACAGAAGTCTGGAAGTGATAGGAGTTCTGTGATGGCTGAAGTGCAGAGGGAGAGACATGGACATCAATGAGCAGTCCACCGAGTTTTAATAAGAACTGTTCAGGGCGAAGGAATATAATAAACGCTGGGCTAACAGGGCCACTAACTAAAAACTAACCCCATCACTGCATTTCAAAAACAGTAACCTAGAACTAAATTAATACAGTTCCTTTAACAGCATCTGTAGAAATCACTAATCTTCTTTCCCAGAACGTGGACTAAGGCAAGCAGGGAATTTTGTCATCGCTATACTTCAGTCAAGACTGAATCAGAATTATGAGAGTTAAGTACAATTATGAAGAAACATGAATTGGCTGGAATGTGTCCATTCTCATGTGTGCGATTGCCATCTTCCTTTAACTGCCTGCCCAGGCTCCCTTGCACAACCTCAATGTATTAATGTGATCTGTCTGGATGGCATGCAAAGACAATGCTTTTCACTGTATCTCGTGTGACAATGATAAACCAATTTATTGATTAAGCACTAAACATGAAAAAGGAGCAGTAGGAGGCCATTCAGCCCCTCAGGCGTGCTCTACCTTTCAACAAGGTCATGGCTAATGTCTTACTTGAATGGAATTTTCCTGCCTTGTCCCAAAAATCTGTTACTTCCAGAGATGTAGAGTATTTACCTCAGTTTTAAAGAATTTCGATGACTGAACTCTCAGGATCCAAGAATTCCAGAGATTCACCAGTCTTGGTGTGGAGAAATGGCCTCCCCCTTATTTTGAGTCCCTGACTTCCAATCCTGGACCTCAGCCAAGGACTATATCTTCCCCATTTCCACCTCACCAGCCTTCAAACAATTCTTTATTAACGGAACGAATGGCCAATTAACCTTCTAACCAGTACATCCTTGGAGTGTGGGACGAAACTAGAGCACCCGAAGAAAACCCACAAGGTCACGGGGAAAATAAACTCTACAAACTTCCTACAGCGGCACTGGAATCGAACTAACTACAAAGCCCCGAGCTAAAATAGTGTCACACTAGTTGCTGCGCTGCCGTGGTACCCCAAATTCTGTTTATTTTAGTGAGGCCACAATCGTTCTTTGAAAGTCTGGAGAGTGATTGCCTGATTTCCTTAATCTCTCCTCATTTGACTGACATGTCATTCCAGGAACCCCCTTGGCAACATTATACTGAGGGGCAGAGAGCATAATTGTGCGCCATATTACTGGTGTGGTCATGCAAGGCCCAGTGTAAATGTAGTAAGAGATTGTTACTTCAGTACACGTATCCTCCAATAAAGAATTATTGCTTTGGTTTATTATTGTCACATATACCAAGATACAGTGAAAAGCTTGTCTTGCATACAAAACAAGAGTTTTTCACATAGACTGTACCCTGGTCCATGTGACAATAGTACATCAATCTGCCAGTTTATCAAGGTTGGTGGGCGTGAAGCTTTACAGAGGCAGCAGAGGAGATTTATCAGAATGCTGCCTGGATTAGAGGGCATGTCTTATGATGAAAGGGTGAGTAAGCTATGGAGCTTTGGAATGAAGGCAGATGAGAGGTGATTTGATAGAGGCATTTGAAGATTATACTGTATGTGACAGAGTGGACGGCCAGCACCATTTTCCTGGGCAGCAATGCCAATACCAGAGGACATCCTTTCAAGGTGAATGGAAGAAAGTATAGAGGAGATGTCAGAAGTAGGTTTTTTACTCAGAGAGTGGGTGCCTGGAACGCACTGCTGGGGGTAGTGGTAGAGGTAGATACATTAGGGGCGTTTAAGAAGCTCTTGCATAGGCACATGGATGAAAGAAAAATGGAGAGCTACCTGAAAAGGAAGGCTTAGATTAAAATGTCAGAACGTAGATTCTTTATTCTCTTCCATAGATGCTGCCTAACCTGCTGAGTCCCTCCAGCATTTTGTGTGTTACATTCTGGATTTCCGGCATCTGCAGGATCTCTTGTGTTTAGATTGATCTAGGAGTAGGTTGAAAGGTTAGCACAATGCTGTGGGCCGAAAGGCCTGTACCGTACTTTACAGTTCCACGTTCTGTGTTCTAGTATGTAAGAAACTCCAGACAACATCCTGACAGGGCTTGGTGCATTCATAAGCTGAGAGCTTAGACAATGCTGGGACTCCTCAGCATCGACAAGGCATTTCTTTCTTGTTTCAGAAATCTGATGCGAGGATTTTATTAATTAAATTGGATCAATAGTTATTTTTCTAGGGCTGGATGTAAATGATTTGTACACAGATGCTTAAAGTGCCATCTCTTCAGTTTTGCATTCGTATATTGTGTGAGTTACCAGCAGATGTCTGGGTGTTCAGCGGTATGCGACTGTGAGTGAATATTCACAGAATTGCTCCTGTTTCTGCTTTTATTTACTGACAATGCACATGACTTTCAGCCAGAGGCCAGATGCCCCGTCTCCTCTCCCACTCCCTCCCCCTTCCGAGTCACAGATGGGGCACGGATCTCTTCAATGAATGGACTGCGATGCTTACTCTATCCAGCTTAAAAACCAGGACCCTCGTGTGAGGTGAGTATTGTGCGCATTCGGGTCTCTTTTCTGTTTCTGTTCCCTCCTCCCCATTCTCTCTCTCTCTCTCTCTCTCTCTCCATTTCTCTTGCTTTCTTATTCTTCACAGCAAGTGGATCCTTTTCTCCATATGCAATGAAACAATTTATTTTTATCTTACGCAAAATGCTGGTGGAACTCAGCTTTTTGGGCAACATCTCAGACTGCAATGTCAACTGCTCATTTTCCTCTGTAGATGCTGCCCGACCTGCCGAGTTCCTGCAGCATTTAATTAATTAATTAATTAATTAATTCAGCAATACAGTGCAGACTGGACCCTTCCAGTTACACCGCCCCAGCAACCCCACTACCCCGATTACCCCTAACCTAATCATGGAACGATTCACAATAACATGTTAACCTACCCAATATGTCTTTGGACTGCGGGAGGAAAACCCTATACATTCCACGGTATATATGTACAGGGACTCCTTACGGAACAGCATCAGGACTGAACTTTGAACTCCCCTAGCTGTGATAACTTTGCTACGCTGGTGCCTTTTGTGTGCGATGCTCTGGATTTCCAGTATCTGCAGAATCTCTGGTGTTCACGGTTCTTTATCTTAGAGGGGCTGAGAGTCGTAGAGTTACTCAGCATGGAAGCAGGCTCCTCATTCCAACCAGTCCATGCTGACAGTAAGATTGAAAGAGTACAGGGACGATTCACAAGGAAGTTGCCGGGATTTGAGGACTGGAGTAATAGGGAGAGATTGAATAGGATAGGTTATTCCCTAGAGCACAGCAAATGAGGGGGATTTGATAGAGGTATATAAGTTTATGAGGGGTGTCATTGAGGTAAATGCAAGTAGTCTTTTCCCACGAAGGTTGGGTGAGATGAAAACTAGAGGTCATAGGTTAAGGGTGAAAAGTGGAATATTTAAGGAAAACCTGGGAGAACCTTCATTCAGTGACTGGAGTGAGTGTGGAACGAGCTGCCAACAGAAGTGGTGGACGTGGGTTTGATTACAGCAATTAAGTGAAATTTAGATAAGTACCTGGATTGGGGAGGGGGTTATGGAAGGCTGTGGTCTAGGTGTGGGTTTATGAGACTAAGCAGAATAACAGGTCGTCACGGACTAGGTGGGCTGAAAGGCCTGTTTCTGTGCTGTAGTACTTACTCTTTGACTCTATGACCAAGATTCCCAACTAAGCTCATCCAATTTGGGAGCATTTGGCCTATATCCCTCTAAAACTATCCAATCCACATGCCTGTCCAAATGTCTCAAATGTTGTTATGGTACCTGCCTCAATGACTTTCTCTGGCAACTTGTAGTATAGCTACCACCCACTGTGTGAGAATTTTCATCCTTAGGTTCTGATTAATTCTTTCCCCTCTCAAGTTACATCAAAACCTTCTAGTTCTTGGTTCTCCAACCCTGGAAAAAAAGACTGCGTGCATTCACAGTATTGTGCACTGGATGCACCCCATGCATACAACTCAGTCTCCTACGATCAGTGAAAATAGTCCTCGTATGTCCCTATAATCTGTTCTCTCAAGTCCTACCAACATCCTCGTAAATATTTTCTGAGTCTTCCTCGGTTAATGGCCCGTTTCCTACAGCAGGGTGATGACAAGGGATGCAATGCCTATAATGCAGACTCTCAAACATCTTGCTGTGCTACACTGAGTGCCTGGACTGCTGAAGGCCGGTGGTTACGGTCGCACAGTAAAGCGAGGTGTTGAGCGTAAAGCTATTACAACACCAGCAACCTGGGTTCAGTTTTCGATGCTGTCTGTGTGGAGTTTGTACATTCTCCCTGTAACCGTGTGGGTTTCCTCCAGGTGCTCCGTTTCTTCTCACGTTCTGAGGGTGTACGGGTTAGTTGGTTAACTGGTCCGATGGATGTAACTGGGTGGTATGGTCTCCTTGGGCTGCAAGGGCTTGTTACTGTGTTGTATCTCTCATAAAAGCCTTCTTCAGTACCCAGTCTACCTGTGATGCCACTTTCAGGAAACCAGCTAGTTGTACTCCAAAATCCCTCTGCCCCTCAACACATTGCAGGGCCCAACCATTCACTGAGAAAATCCTACTCAGTTTGACAAGCACTCAGTGTGTGTTCGAACAGTGAAGAAAAGAAGGGTTTCTAAACATTCACGGTGACACTGAAAGTTTACAGAGTGCTCTAATGGTCGCTGGGAGCACAATGCTTCCTCAGCATTGGCGAGGGCTGGTGATGGAGGCTGGTAGAGGCTCTTAGACAGGCACAAGGATGAAACAAAACTGGAGGGTTATGGACTGTGTCAGATAGAAGGGTTAGACTGATTGTGGAGTAGGTTTATATAGGTCGGACCAACAATGTTCTATAATAATTACGCAGAATTATTGCATCATTACTGGGAGTATTATGTTTAGTTCTGGTCTCCTCATTATAGGTAGGATGTGGAAGTTTCTGAGAGGGTGTAGAGGAAGTTTACCAGGATGCTGCCTGGATTAGAGAGCATGTCTTCTACAGTAAGGTTGGGTGAGCTAGATCTCTTCTCTGTGGTGAAGGAGGATGAGAGGTGATTTGATAGTGGTAAACAGGAAGATAAGACATATAGATTGGATGAAGAGCCAAAGACTATTTCCCAGGATGAAATGGCTAAAATGAGAGTGCATAATTTTGAGGTGATCGGACGAAAGTACGGGGAGGATATTCGAGGTAAGTTTCTTTTTATGCAGAGGGTGGTGGATGTATGGAATGCTCTGCCAGGGGTGGTGTTGGAGGCACCTTCATTAGGGGCATTTAATAGACTCTTGGATAGACATATGGTGATGCACCATCAATAACTCTCGGAGACGGGAGGTGCAGCAAAACGGAGCACAGCATCCCGGAGACTGAGGGAGGAGCAATGCCTCCAATCACCTTTATACAGGGGTCTGTGGGAGCAGTCAACAGAGGGGCGTGTCCAGTCAGGTATACATAGTTTACCACACCTGGATGATAGAAAAATGGAGGGTTATGTAGGAGGGAAGGGTTAGATTGATTCTAGAGTAGGTTAGAAGGCTGGCACATCGATGGCCAAAGAGCCCGCACTGTGCTGAAGTATTCTATATGTTCTTCTATACTGTTGCACTACACAGTTCGTGTAAAGACAACTGTGGTTGGTTGTTGGTAAGGTGTTACATAAAAGCATATTTCACTCAGCCAAAGCCAACTCAGTTTCCTCCACCTGCTTTAAATCCTCTTCTGAGGTTAATTTCTCTACAGCTACTGATAGAGTTAATATACTCTCCATTCTGCAATGTAACAGGAAGGGTCAATGCCCAACCATCCATTAACCAAGCAATAACTGTGATTGGGAAGACCCTTAAATATTTGAATGAGTTAATTGGCAGTGTAAATCATCTTGTCACTAAAAGAGTGAATGAATGAGAAGATTTTATCTCTGACAGGCTAATTACTCTCTGCATTGTAAGTGTGCTCAGGGATTGGATCAGGTGTGCTTTAAAGGGAGGTGGAGGGACGATGGCAGTTTACAAACACAGCTGAGGAATTATTTAAAAGATGGAGAGGAGAAGGACAGTCGTTCAAAGTTCAAAGTAAATTTATTATCAAACTATGTGTCACCAGTTGGGGACATTTATGCTGCTGACATGAAGCCTCAGTATGTAAATAGTTTAAGCATGCAGTAGAATTCTGACAATCTGCTATCCCAGATCCTGATGGTTTGGAATCTGACACAATCAGGGTCCTTTTATTCATTCCAAAAATAGACTTTGTTCATGATAAAGTATACACTCTATTAGGTACACCTATACAGCTGCTGGTTAAAGCAAATATCCAATCAGCCAATCGTGTGGCAGCACTCAAAGCATTAAAGCATGCAGACATGGTCAACAGGTTCACCTGTTGTTCAGATCAAATATCAGAATGGGGAAGAAATGTGATCTAAGTGACTTTGACTGTTATTGATTGTTGGTGCCAGATGGGGGTGGTTTGAGTATCTCAGGAACTGCTGATCTCCTGGGGTTTTCATGCAGAACAAGAGTTTACTGAGAATGGTGCGAGAAAAAAATCCACTGAACAGCAGTACTGTGGGTGAAAATGCCTTGTTAATGAGAGAGGTCAGAGGAGAATGGCCAGACCGGTTTAAGCTGACAGGAAGGTGACAGTAACTCAAATAACTATGATTTACAATAGTGGTGGGCAGAAGAGCATCTCTGAATGCAGAACACATTAAAACTCGAAGTGGGTGGGCTACGGCAGCAGAAAACCACACAAACGTACATTCAGGGCCATGTTATTAGTTGCAGAGGTATCTATTAAAGTGGCCACTGAGTGTAGATGCAATCATGAAAGAGGCACACTGATGCCTTTACTTAGAAGCTTAAGGAAATTTGACATGTCACCAAACACTCTGATGAACTTATACAGGTACTATCGAAGGTATTCTAACTAGTTACATTATGACCTGGTATGATAATTTCAATATCCAGGAATGCAAGACACTACTGAGAGTAGTGGACACAGCCTGGTCCTTCGAGGGTATAAATCTCCCCATCTCTGACAGCTTCTAAACAATGCACGGCCTCAAGAAGGAGGAACCCATTGTCAGTGACCCCCTCCATCTGGTCCATGCCAACTTCTCACTGCTACCATTTGACAGGAAGTACAGAAGCCTGTGCCGCACCACCAGGTCCAGGAACAGCCATTTTCCTACAATGATCAGGTGTTTGAACTGACCTGCATAACCCTAACCCTACCTCAGCAGCAACATGGACCACCTGATGCACTGCCATGGATTTGTTTCTGTTAACAGCACAGAACAGGAACAGGCCCTTCAGTCCACAATGTCATGCTGAACTAATTACATTAGTAATCAAATGGCCAACTAAACATCCCTTCAGCCTATGCAATGTCATTTCATTCACAGGTGCCTTTCTATGAAAAGTCCTTATGTTGGGCCTTCCTTTGGGACACAAAAGAAGATTGTCCTTTGTTTGCACTAATGTCTTGTTTTGCATGAAGTTTTATTTCTCTTGCTGTATTTCATATTTTTTTGACATCTAATGTTATTATTTATTTAATGTTAGAACCTTCCACACCCATACTCTCACCTATTTCTCTCGCTGCCATAAAAGCAATAGGATTTCCCCTAGTCTTGTCCAAACACCCCACGAGCCTTTGTATCCAGCATATCATTCTCTTCAACTTCCGCCTTCTATAAAGGGTTCCTACCACCAACACATCTCTCCTTCTCCCCCACTCTCCACTTTCTGGAGGGATCATTCCCTGTGTGATTCCCTTGTCTATCTGTTCCTCCCCACTGATCTCCCTCCTATCTCTGCAAACTAACAAGTGCTACACCTGTTGTGTGCAGTTCTGGTCCCCTACCTACAGGAAAGATGTAAATAAGGTTGAAAGAGTATAGAGAAAATTTACAGGGATGTTGCCAGGACTGGAGAACCTGAGTTATAGGGAAAGATTGAATAGGTTAGGAATTTATTCCTTGGAACATAGAAGATTGAGGGGAGATTAGATAGAGGTGTACACAATTCTGAGAGTAAAGATAGGGTAAACGCAAGCAGGGTTTTTCCACTGAGGTCGGGTGGGAGTACAACTAGAGGTCATGGATTAAGGGTGAAAGGTGAAATGTTTACGGAGAACATGCGAGGAAACTTCTTCACTCAGAGAGTCATGAGAGTGTGGAACAAGCTCCCTATGTAAGTCATGCACGCGAGCTTGATTTCAGTCTTTAAAAGAAGATTGGGTAGGTACATAGAGAGTAGGGCTATGGCCCGGGTGAAGGTTGATGGGGCTAGGCAGGTTAGATGGGCTGAGGAGCCTGTTTCAGTGCTGTACTTTTCTATGACGCTTTTGTGTGTGTTGCTCTGGATTTTCCAGCATCTGCAGAATCTCTTGTGTGTGTGTTGTCTGTACTTGTGTCTCTGTGAGGCTGCTGCAAGTGAGATGGTGGTGGGTGTACCTGGACCTCACCGTACCTGTACACATGCCAATGAACTCAACTTGACCTGCTGGATATTGCAGGATGTCTTTGACATTTTATCGATTTATGGAAGAATTTATTCCTTTGATTAACTTGAATTAATTATAATATTTTAAGTGTTATTGATATTTTGGATGACAGATAGAGTTTAATATCAAGTTTGTTCTCAATGGTGGTCATTCATTATGGATTAAGCACTATATATAATAAACTTGAAATAATTCTTCTATGTTGTTCTGCGTAATTAAGCCAGTCCCGTACCATGAGCTTGGCTTTCTAATTACTTTTTAGTGCTACACATGGTTCACAGGATTATACATCATGGAAACAGGTCTTCAGCCCACAAAATCTGTGCTACTATCAAGTAAAGTGGCCACTGAGTGTATGTTTGTGGTCTTCTGCTGCTGTTGCCTATCCACTGCAAAGTTCAACATGTTGTGCATTCAGAGATACACTTCTGCACACCACTGTTGTAAGGGGTGGTTGTTGTTACCTTCTTGTCAGCTTGAAGCAGTCTGGCCATTCCCCTTTGACTTCTCTCATTAACAATTTTTGCCCACAGAAATGCTGCCTGCTAGAGTTTGTGTTTGTTTTTTTGAACCATGCTCTGTAGCATTTAGAGGCTGTTGTGTGTGAAAATCCCAGGAGGTCACCAGTTCCTGAGATACTCAAACCTGGCACAAGATCTCAGTGATGAGTCAGTGGTGGAGGCAGATACACTAGTGAAGTTTAAGAGACTACTAGACAGGTATATGGAGGAATTTAAGGTGGGGGGGTTATATGGGAGGCAGGGTTTGAGGGTCAGCACAACATTGTGGGCCGAAGGGCCTGTATTCTATGTTCTATCTCATTTCTAACAACAAACAAGAGAAAATCTGCAGATTCTGGAAATCCAAGCAACACACACAAAATGCTGGAGGAACTCTGCAGGCCAGGCAGCATCTATGGAAAAGAAAATAGACAACATTTCAGGCTGAGATCCTTCATCAGGACGTGTTGACCTGAAACTCTTTTCCGTAGACGCTGCCTGGCCTGCTGAGTTCCTCCAGCATTTTGTGTGTGTTGGTTGACATTTCTTCCCCATGCTGAACAACAACTGAACCTCTTGGCCATGTCTGCATGCTTTTATGCATAGGGTTGCTGCCACGTTTAGATATTTGTATTGATGAGCAGCTATACAGGTGTACCTACAAACATGACCACTGAGTGTATGAAGTAGAGATCACAAGACACTGTAAATGCTTGAACCGGGAGCAACAGACAATCTGCTGGAGGAACTCAGCAGACTGACGTTTCTTGCCTTTCTGCAGATTGTCTGTTGAGCCGAAGAATTTCATAACTTGGAATATTACGTTCATTTCTGGTTGCCTCTTTATAAGATGGGTATGGAAGCTTTAGAGAGAGTGCAGAAGAGATTTACCAGGATGCTGCCTGGATTAGAGACCAAGTCTTATGAGGACAGGTTGAGTGAGCTAGGGCTTTTCCCTACAGTCTGAAGGAGGATAAGAGGTGACTTCATAGAGGTGTATAAGATCGTAAGAGGCATAGACCACGATAGCCAAGGATTTTTTCCTAACGCAGAAATGCTAGTACCAATGGGAATAACTTTAAGGAGTTTGGAGAAACGTCTAGTGGGGTACATACGTCAGAGGTAGTATTTTCATCCAGAGAGTAGTTGGTGCATGGAACATGTTGCCAGGGGTGAGGGTAGAAGCAGATAAATTAAGAACATTTAAGAGGCTTTTAAAAAGGTACATGGATGGAAGAAAAATGAGTAGTTATGTGGGAGGGAAGGGTTAGATTGACCTTGGACTAGGTTAAAGGTTGGCACAACATTGTGGGCCGAAGAACTGGTACTGTGCTGTATTGCTTATGTTCTATGCAAAGTAGTATATCGTAACCCTTTGTCCAGCACTTGGTCTGGACCCTTCTGGGCCAGACCAAGACATAAAATGTTCTCGTTTTATGTTCCAAGACATAAAAATTACTATAAATTGCAAAAATAAAAATGTAGTGCAAAAAATAAGTAAAAAAGGTAGTGTTCATGGGTTCATTGTCCATTCAGAAATCTGATGGCAGAGCAGAAGAAGCTGTTCCTGAATCATTGAGTGTGGGTTTTCAGGCTCCTGTACCTCCTCCCTGATGGTTGTAATGAGAAGGGGGCATGTCCTGGTCATAACTGGTGAATGCCACAATGCCTCTTGAAGAATGTCCTCAGTAGCGTGGAGGGTTGTGCTCTTAATGGAGCTGGCTGAGTCTAAAGTCCTCTGCAGAGTCCTGTGATCCTGCACATTGGAAGCTCCGTAGGGGGCACGATGCAACCGGTCAGAATACTCGCTGGCACTCATTGGTAGAAATGGCATATATAGACCAGGAACAGAACCGGTGTAGTCAGAAACTGGGAAGGGATAGGTGGAAGAGATAAAGGGCTGAAGAAGAATGAATCTGACAAGAGAGGATGGTGGACCATGGAAGGAAGGGAAAGAGGAGGGCAACTGGAGGGAGGTATTTGAGGAGGAAAGAAGGGGTGAAAGGGTAACCTGAATGGGGAATTGAAAAATAGTGAAGAACAGGGAGGAGAGATTACCAGAAGTTAGAAAAATCGATGTCCATGCTACCCAGATAGAATATGCTCCTCCAACCTCAAGTTGACCTGATTGTTGCGATAGAGGAGGCCACGGACAGTGTGGGAATGGGAAGGCGAATTGAAATGAGAGATCCTGCCATTTGCAGTGGACAGAGCAAAGGCACTCAACATAAAATGGAGTTACCGTGTACAGAATGTGTACACAGAGTGGTGGGTGTGTGGAACCCAGTGGTAACCCAGAGAATGGAGCCCATTCGTAACCTGTGGATGACCTGTACTACAAAGTGCTTTGAAACTCAGGACGGGAATAACTGATATGATGGGGCATAATTTTATAGTGTTTAAAGGTTTTTATAAGGTGAATGCCAGAAGTAATTTTTCTTTACACAGAGACTGGTGGATGTGTGAAGTATCTTGGCAGCGATGGTGGTAGAGGCAGATACATTAGGGTAATTTAAGATACTCTTAGATAGGCACATGGATGATGGAAAAATGGAGGGATAAGTATGAGGGGTTAGGTTAATCTTCGAGTAAGTTAAAAGATTGCATGACATCATGGGCCAGAGGGCCTATACTGTGCTGTAATGATCTATGTTTTATAAACTCAGCTCCTTTAATGGCAGCTGTTACTTTCCCTAAAGAACCCTGAAGATCTCGTAGGTGAGCATTTAGATGACGGAAAAGTGGAGGGCTGTGTAGGAGGGAAGGGTTAGATTGATCTTAGAGTGGGTTAAAGGGTTAGCACAAAATTGTGGGCCGAAGGATCTGTGCAGCGTTCCATGTTCTTTGTTTTAATGTGGCTCCCAGGACAGGTCAGCGCTGGAAATGCTGCAGTAATTAATTCACCTCCTAACCCCCCACAGTCCGTCCATCACCGTTGGGGTTTACTTGGCCCAGAGACAGTCCTTCAAATGCGTCACTGGCTGGCAAATGTCCTAGGACATCCTGAGTTTGTGAAAGGTGCTGTAAAATGCCTGTTGTCCTTTTACAACGTACATCACTGCTGTGTGTGCTGTTTTCACGCTTGTCCTCTTAATCATATTCTGGCTCCTTATCGTAAGGCTATAAACTTATCAGCCTCTTTTCATGAGCTTGTAATAAGTTTCTGGGACTAATGACCACTAAAGGGATGTTTATTTCAACATATTGCACTGTGCCTCTGTAGTCAGAACTTTCAGCAATCAATTATCTTCTTCATTATAGTCTAATCTTCATTATACACAGGGATTGGAAAAGTAATGAGTCCTAGCAATTAAAAGCAAACAAGCAGATAAGGGCTCTAAATTACCACATAAGCTTCTATAGAGCTGTAATTATTGGCAATCTGGTGATACAGTAGGTTGTCAAAACAAGCTGTACAAACATGACAACTGTGGGTCAAAGGTACACTGAACTGTGGGGGTATGTTCCAGTAGGAAGAAAGGTACCATTCATTTCGATATTTGTTTGTTATCTGTTGTGCAGGAGGTGCTGGTACACATTGAAACACCCCAACAGCAATAGGTTGGATTTATATGGCATCATGAGATCATAGAGCACTACAGCTAAAAATATAGGCCCTTCGGTCCATCTAGTCTGTTCTGAAGTGTTATCTGGCCTAGTCCCATTGACGTGCACCTGGACTATATCCCTCCATGGCTCCTCCCATCCATGTACTTATCCAAACTTCTCTTTACAATCAAACTCACTTCTACTGACAGCTCGTTCCACACTCATACCACCCTCTGAGTGCAGAAGTCATCTTTAAATGTTCCACCTTTCACTCTTTACCCTTGACCTTTCATTCTAGTCTCACCTAACCTCAGCGGTAAAAGCCTGTTTGCATTTATCCTATCTACACCCCTCATAATTTTAGATGCCTCTACCAAATCTCCCCTCAATCTCCTACAGTACAGGAAGTGAGGTCCTAACCTATTCAACCTTTCCCTATAACTCAGGTCCTCAAGTCCTGGCAGCGTCCTTGTAAATTTTCTTTGCACTCTTTTAAAATTATTGATATCTTTCCTGTAGGAACGTGACCAGAACTGCACATAATACTCCAAATTTGACCTCACCAATGTCTTGTACAACATCAACATAGCATCCCAACTCCTGTACTCAACACTTTGATTTATGAAGGCCCATGTGCCAAAGCTCTCTTTACAACCTTATCTACCTCTGATGCTACTTCCAAGCAAATTATGGATTGTATTCCCAGATCTCCCAGTTCTACTGCATTCCTCGGTGCCCTACTGCTCACCATGTAAGGCTTACCTTGGTTTATCCTCCCAAAGCTTTGTATTAAAGCATCTCAAAGTGCTTTCTGAGTCTGCCGTCATATAAAATATGGCATGCAAGTGCATTTCAAGGTGGAATATCAAACGCTTGGTCAAAGAGATCAATTACAAGAGCACCTTAAAGGTGATTACTTTATTATTGTCACATGTGCCAAGTTACAGTGAAAAGCCAATCGTACATGTTGTTCCATACAGTAAATACATTGAGGAGTACAGAAGGAGAAACAATACCGGAATGAAGAATGTAGCGTTAAGGTTACAGAGGAGGTGTGTGCAGGCAGACAGTAATGTGTAAGGGCCATGATGAGTAGATTGAGAGTTCTTTATCAGACCAGAGCCCAATTCAAGAGTCTGATAACTGTGAGATAGAACCAGTTCATTGATTTTGTAATTGGTTTATTATTGTCATGTACCATGATGCCCTGAAAAGCTTGTCATGCATACTGTTCATACAGATCAGATCCTTACACAGTCCATGGAGACAGGACAATGTAAAACCATAACAATGCAGAGATATGGCCGGTTGAATGGAAGGAAGATGTAGATATTGAAAAGTGTCAGGCCATGAAGGGACTTGGAAACAATGTCAATATCAAACTGTTAAAATAGTTTTCCCTTCTCACCTTAAATTCACGCCCTCTAGTTTTAGACTCCATTGCCCTGGAGAAAAGGCTCTGACCATTCACCCATTATGATCTTATACATCCTCTACAAGGTCTCTGACACTCCAAAGAAAAAATGCTAACCTATCGAGTCTTTCAACTCGAGCCCTGCAGTCTCTGATCCTTGTGAATGTTATCTGCACTGTTTATGGTTTAATGACATCCTTCCTATTGCTTGATGACCAAAAATGCACACGTGTGGTCTTGCCAACGTCTTGTACAGCTATATGACATCCCAACTCTTGTGCTCAGATATTTAAGGAGGACAAAGAACGTACGTGGAACATAGAGCAGTACAATGCAGCACAGGCCCTTTCTAACCTCTAAACCTACTCTAACATCAGTCTAGCCCTTCCTTCCCACAGAGCCTGCCATTCTTCTTTCATTCCTGTGCCTAAATGGCCGTTATCCATCTGTTTCTACACATGTTCCACACACCCACCACGCTCTATGTAAAAACTTACTGCCAATTACTGTAAAATTAGGTCCCCTCACATTACCTATTTCTACCTTGTGGGAAAAAAAAGTTTTCTCATCAAGTTTTTGAAACAAAATGGAAACATCTTGTCGATACTGAGGAGGCCTGACATTGTCCAAACTATTAGCTTTTAGACACACTCAGCTGCTGTCAGCAATGTTGTGCTGACTTTATAAAGGCTCCCAAGATCAAACTAACCCTCCCCTCCCCCATGACCCTCCAGTATTCTTTCATCCATGTGCCGATCTAAGAATCTCTTTAATGTCCCTGATAGATCTGCCTCACCACCATCTCTGGTGGTGTGTATCATGCACCTACCACTCTCTGGGTAAAAGAAAACTCACCTCTGACGTCCCCCCTCCCCCCATGCTTTCCTCCAATCACCTTCAAAAAGGAGGGCGATAGAGTTTTGAAAGATGAAGGGATTGAGGCATATGGGGAGCTGCACAGAGAGGAGAAGACGCCCAGAGCTCATCGTCCATGATCTTTTGAGCGGTGAAGTGAGCTTAATGTGCAGGCTGCCTCAGCTTGCTCTTATTTTCTTACAAATAAAACTGTTTATTTCTAAATTCAACATTTAGACCCTGCGTACAATGCTCCTTCGCTCATCATCTTCTGGGTAGATCATGGAACCATATGTTTCACTTCTTTATGTGTTTTACATTTGTGTTTCATCGTGAGTGTGATTCTGGAACTGTTGGAGCCCATTATTTGCAGTTTGGGGATGGTTTGCATGTTTCTGCATTCTGTAGTCGCTGAGAGGGGAGACTGCCTTTTGATCACTGGTGGGATCACTCTGCTATGGAGAGGGGTAGGTCTGCTGCTAGGCCTGTTCCTGTGCTATTCTGTGTTCCTAACCTGAGTGACTGAGACAGTCCCTCTCCCTCTCTCAACCCCCCTCCCCTGCTTTTCCCCTCTCTCCCCTCCCCCTCTCTCCCCCCTCCAGAATAGACCTAAGGTGCGACAGTTAAAAGGCTTGAGACAACCTGTCCTCTCAAAGGATCTTCTACCTGTTTACTGCCACATCGGCTGATCACAGCATCTGGTCAATAAAGCAGATCCTAATATGTATCTATCAATGATAGCATCAGGAGATGATAAGCTCGTCTTGTATTTATCTGTAGGGTGGATCCAAGATTACAGCAGCTTGCTGTTTGTGTGCTGTGTTGTTTGTTCCATCCAGGACAAATATAAAACTCATTAAACCTCCATTCACTATTCCTGGTTTGTATTGTAGATATTTTTACAGAATGACTCACAAGAGAAGTCATAAACTACGCACATTGTTTTTACCTCCTTCATGAATAATTTTGCATGCAGAAAGAACTTTTCAAGGTTTTTCATTGAATTATGGAAATCAATTGAGCAGGGGAGGGCACTGTAGCAGGACCAACAACGCAGGTTCATTTCCCCCTTTTTGTAATGAGTGTGTGCTTTTTCCATGACCGCATGGGTTTCTTTCAGGAGCTCCAGTTTCCTCCCACATCCCAAAGATGTACAGGTGAGTAGGTTAATTGGTCACACGGGTGTATTGGGCAGCGTGGGATCATTGAGCTGGAAAAAGCCTGTTACTCTCTATAAACAAAGAAAGAAAGAAATTCTTGTGAGTAGAAGGCCACTCTGCATAATATTTCTGTGCAGGACATTAAAGCCAGCTGTTTGGAGGGTTACAGTAGTTCCCATCTGATAGTCGATGATCCCTATCAGTGTGGACATGGTGGAGGATTACAAATACCTGGGGATACGAATGGACAATAAACTGGACTGGTCAAAGAACACTGAGGCTGTCTACAAGAAGGGTCAGAGCCGTCTCTATTTCCTGAGGAGACCTGAGGTCCTTTAACATCTGCTGGACGATGCTGAGGATGTTCTACGAGTCTGTGGTGGCCAGTGCTATCGTGTTTGCTGTTGTGTGCTGGGGCAGCAGGCTGAGGGTAGCAGACACCAACAGAATCAACAAACGCATTCGTAAGGCCAGTGATGTTGTGGGGATGGAACCGGACTCTCTGACAGTGGTGTCTGAAAAGAGGATGCTGTCCAAGTTGCATGCCATCTTGGACAATGTCTCCCATCCACTCCATAATGTACTGGTTAGGCACAGGAGTACATTCAGCCAGAGACTCATTCCACCGAGATGTAACACTGAGCATCATAGGAAGTCATTCCTGCCTGTGGCCATCAAACTTTACAACTCCTCCCTCAGAGTGTCAGACACCTGAGCCAATAGGCTGGTCCTGGACTTATTTCCACTTGGGATAATTTACTTAATATTATTTAATTATTCATGGTTTTATATTGCTATATTTCTACACTATTCTTGGTTGGTGCGACTGTAATGAATTTCCTTCAGGATCAATAAAGTATGTCTATCTAAAGCCTAGGGCCAAGGCTGAGATAATTTTGCTTGAAAATTCACACATACATATATAAAAAGATAAATAAACTCATAGATCAATCAAACAAATATATGGATTTATTTATTTATTTAAGTAGAAGTATGAAAATTAAATAAATAACCTTGTTGGATATTTGAAATAAAAATAGAACATTCTGAAAATGTCCAACCAGTCAGGCAGCCTCTGAAGAAGAAAAACCACATTTGATGTTTCAAGGTGAAGCTCCTGGTCAGACCTGGGAAAGAGAGGCATGAAGATGTCATTATGTTGTGAGGAGGATTTCTTGGTGAAAGTGAGGTCACAAGTACCCTGAGGATAAGTTGTAAATGAGGTTACCTGATCGATGGGGGAGAAAGCATTGTCCCTTGGTCATAGAAGATATGAAATGAGTGTGAACACAGACAAAAGAATGTAGATGCAAGGCTGAAAGATTTATCTAGCTCTAGCAGGTCAGTCTGTGCTTATACAGGGAAGAAAACTGAGCCAATGTGACAGATGAATGATCTGGTCTGATACAGGCAGAGAGCGCAATTTATCTGAACCTGGAGAGTTCAAGTCCAGAAGACGTCAACCAGACAGAGGATAAGACCATAAGGCATAGGAGCAGAATTAGATCATTTGGTCTATTGAGTATGCTGCACCATTCCATTAAGAGGTAATAAATTACCCTCTCAACACCATCCTCCTGCCTCTCTGCTCCCCCCCCCCCCTATAATTTTTGATGCCCTGTGTAACTGCACCGGTCCAATGAAATAACGGTCACACAACATACAGATGTCCTTGAAGATTTATTTTATTTCTCTCTTTCTTCAGTAGACACCGTGAAAACTACAAGAAAATAAAAGTCATCTCTCAGTTTTTTAAAGTCTCTCAAGCTAGTGTCCACTGATAAACAGGCCCAAACATGTTAGCACATCAGAAGTGTGCTGAAATCAAATAAATCACTAGAAATGTATCACACTGTTCATATAAAGACACATCAACATCATTGTTCACAATCTAAAACAATAAACAATTACCCAGTGTGCCTCTTGGACTACATGCAGAATAAGGTTATTTTAGGGCCATATGTCATTCTCTGCTTCTGTGTTGGTTCTGACCACAGTCATGCTTTTATTAAACTGTGGTCATGTGACCCATTAAACTCTGGTCCTTAAATAAAACCTTACATAAAATATTTTAAGATGATAAAATAATCATGAATTTGTGACAAAACATGTAAAATAAACATCTCAATGAAACATGTCTCTGAGACAGTTATACCTGGACTAATCAAGAACTTATCACCCTCTGCTTTAAATATACCCAATGACTTGGTGTCCGATACCATCTATGGTGACAAATTCCATTGGTTCACCACCCTGTGTCTAAAGAATTTGCTCCTCATCTCTGTTCTGAAGGGACATTCTTCTATTCTGAGGCTGTGCCCTCTGGTCCTAGACACCCCCACCCCCCACTACAGGAAACATCCTCTCCACATTCAGTTTATCTGGGTCTTCCAGTATTTGATAGGTTTCAATAAGATGCCCCCCTCATTCTTCTAAACTCCAATGAGTAAATGCCCAGAGGCATTAAACACTCCTCGTATGTTAACCTTTTCATTCCTGGAATCATTCTCATGAACCTCCTCTGAATCCTCTCCAATGCTATCACATCCTTTCTTAAATAAATCTGTGCACAATACTCCAAGAGAAGTCTGAACAATGCCCTATGAAAAGGCAGCATTATTTCCTTTGAAAAATTTCAAAGCGATGACTATTCCATTGGAAAAATAGATTGGACTCATAAATTGAGATTTTATGATTTAGAATTCTTTTGATGCAGGTGTTATAATCCATTTATTGCAAATAAATAAATAAGCAATTCAAATTAATATCTTACCATGGTATTGAAATAATATTGATCAGGAATGCAAATGACTTAGCATTAAAATGTGAATTAATCATTTCAACCTCAGCTTCTTAATGGATTGCAGATCTGTCTGTATTGTTCCATTAAATCAAAGGTCAAATCAGATGCCTGGCTCGGAGGCCCACAAAAGACTCAGCAGCGTATCCTTTAGTGTTGTTTTTGGCCATTCCTCTGGCTGATGTTACATTGATTATCTGGGAGCAGACCCCAGTCTGGGAGAAGTCCCCAGCTTTATCCCCTCACTGGAGCTGAGCAGGAATGGTAGTTGGTGATGCACGGGTTCTGCAAATGCTGGAATCTGGTGCAACAAGTGACATGCTGGAAGGTCACTAGCGGAATGCAGGGTTAGTGGCAGGATTCTTAGCAGTGTAGAGGAGCAGAGAGATCTTGGGATCCACGTCCATAGATCCCTCAAAGTTGCAGTGCAAGTTGTTAAGAAGATGTGTGGTGCTTTGCCCTTCATTGGTTGCAGTGTTGTTTTTAATCTCCAAAATATAAATGTTAGAAAAAAGATGGGAGCTGGGGATAACTCGTGTACATTTAGTTTTATTTTAGTGAGGGTGCTCATATATGATATGGTAGCATACTGATGTATACCATTCACGTACTTTTACACATAACCCATTAAAATATGTAAACAACAAAGAATGCTTAGTCAAACAATATATAATATTGCTTAAATACTATTGAAATATTAAATACACAACTCTCCTCCCTGCTTAGCTATAAACTCCAACTGAATATATCCAATTCATCTCAGCTTATATACATAAATATATGCATTGTTGTTCAGAATGAACTACAGTCTACAAATCAGTGAATTTGAATGAACCAAGGACAGTGGAAATAGCCAAACCTTTGTCTTTGTTCTTGCCATGAGGTCAGAAGAATGGGTTCTGCCATTTTGAGAAGCTGCTTGGTAACCTCCATCTTGTGAACTGTTTGAGAACTGATTCTTGCTCTGGGATAATCTAATCAAAGAAATTGACTGAGTTCCTGCTGAATCTGATATCATTCTCAGATAAGCCATGTATAGTGTACAGTGACAGGATTTTAGATGTAATGTTGTTATCTTGGCCCAGTGTCCGAGTGATCTGGTTTAACTGGTTTGAACCAGAGTCAAAGAGAACAAAAGAAGACATGAGGTTGTACAGCCTTTGGACCAGAGCCAATAACAAGGTGTTATAGGTCAGTCAGATGACTCGTAGCCAATAACACTGAAATGCAACATTTGAAATGGTAAGGAATGATTATAAAAGCAAAGGCTTAGAAAACAAAGTAGCGACAACTCTCCAGAAACCAACTATCATGGATGTGAAGGACCCCACGGGCACGGGGAGATTGGAGCAGGACCATGAGGAATGCCTGGCCAGTATAGACACTTCCCCAGTTAATACCTTCTCTCTTTATTGACTGTTCATGGAGGGTCAGGGAATCCTAGTGGGTGTGCGCAGATATAGTTAGTTTGTGAACCCACGTGCTTTTGAGTTGAGACAGTAAAGGTGCTTGTCGGAAATTACAGATTCTCTCTGTGCCTCTCTGATCATTATTACTAAGGGGTTGATCCTTATAACAGAATTAGAAAACCAGGTACAGTTCTTTTGGCAGAAAACGCTGGATATTACTGGAGAAAATTATCAGGATGGGATTAGATATAGATTAATCATATTGGTCTGAGTGCATCCCAGGTAATTTCTGTAGAAGTAAGACTTAATCGCTGTGGAGGCTTTCTTACTCTTGTAGGATAATGTCTTTCCTGACAAGTGCAGATGCTACTCCAAAATTAAGCTATTATAGTGACAAAGCCCTTTGAGAGTGTTCATGGTGAGAAACACTTTACACTCTTCTTCCATCTTCATCTGTAGGTCAGTCTCAGCTGAATCCACTTTGCTGAAGTGTTTCCCTCCATAGTTCGAAGTACATTCATTATCAAAGTCCATGTGCAGAATACAACTCTGAGATTTGTCCTCCCACAGGCAGCCACCGAAGAAACAGTCGTCATGGAAAAACATCAAAAACCCAATATGTGAAAAAAGAACAAATTGCACCAACAGCAAAAAGTGAGCAAACAACACATGGAATTTAGTTCAGTTCAATGCCGCTAGCCGACTGCAGGCCGCAGAGCCAATCTCGACCAAAGCACCCCAGTACTCACTGATCGTCCTGATTGAAACACAGAAATTCAGCAAAAAAAAACGAGTAACTAGAATCCAATAATGCACGCAACATGAACCTCAAACTTCACCAAAATGAGTCCACAGCCACAAACCTTGCTGGTCACTTTCAGTTGACTCTAAAACAGGGATGTGGCATTACAGGGGATGGATTTTCAATCAAGTTGTATTTTTCTCAGCCAATTGTGGCCCCACAATGCCGGCCCTCCTGTTTTTACCACATACAAGCCTGATGTGGCTTGTTGATTGTTGTATTTCCACTGTTACAAATGTCCTTCCCATAGGAGTTACCTTTTCTCCAGTATCAATTCTTAATTGAATATCTGTAGACTTCAGTTCATTATCTTTGAAATGCTGTTCAAACTTATTTTGTGGAATGACTGAAAAAGCTGACCCAGTGCCCAGTTCCATTTAAATTAATTTCCCATTCACTGGTGTAAACCATATTGCTTGTCTATTAAGAATTTTTACATTATAAATTGCAAGGCTACTCACTATCAGATTTTGCATTAACAACATGCAGATTAATGCATTTTTTGTAACTGAAACTTGACTTCTTATCTTTTTCTCTTCCCTGTTCCAGTCCATCTATTTTTGTCTGCCAACGTGCCAATTGTATGTAACATAGAAAACCTACAGCACAATACAAGCCCTTCGGCCTACAAAGCTGTGCCGAACATGCCTTTACCTTAGAAAATGCCTAGGGTTACCCATAGCCCTCTATTTTTCTGAGCTCCATGTACCTATCCAGGAGTCTGTTAAAAGACCCTATTGTATCCACCTCTACCACTGTCACCAGCAGCCCATTCCACACACTCACCACTCTCTGTGTAAAAAACTTACCCCTGACATCTCCTCTGTACCTACTTCCAAGTGCCTTAAAACTGTGCCCTCTTGTGCTAGCCATTTCAGCCCTGGGAAAAAGCCTCTGACTATCCACACGATTAATGCCTCTCATCATCTTATACACCTAAAATGACCTTAGAAATTTTGGATGTGATGCAATTGAAATAGGGGTGGGTATATTACTTTGTGACATAAAGTCAGCGCCTGAACAGGGACCTGAACCCTGGACACTCAGATTAAAAGTCTGATGCTCTACCGACTGAGCTATCCAGGCCCCATGTGTCCTATTTCGTTGAATTTTCTGCAGGTTTTGCCTTTAAATCTGCGTTGGTCTGGTGTATGTTAGCCCCTGCCACAGCGATAACACGTTCGTTCAGCCAGGCCAGTTTCTGTTTAGACTTTTCAGTTTTCTTCATGGTCACTTTCCTTCCTGACTGCAACTCAATTGAATTAACTTTTATTTCTCGCATCCTTCACATACATAAAGGAGTAAAACTTTTTACTTTACGTCTCTGGCTAAATGTGCAATGTGAAATTTATAGTAATTTGTAATAAATAGTATGTACAACAGGACAGTCAATATAGCAAAGAAATACAATTGTATCAACGTGAATTAATCAGTCTGATGTCCTGGTGGAAGAAGCTGTCCCGGAGCCTGTTGGTCCTGGCTTTTATGCTGCTGTACTGTTTCCTGGATGGTCGCAGCTGGAATAGATTGTGGTTGGGGTGACTCGGGTCCCCAGTGATCCTTCGGGCCCTTTTTACACACCTGTTTCTGTAAGTGTCCTGAATAGTGGGAAGTTCACATTTACAGATGCACTGGCCTGTCCGCACCACTCTCTGCAGAGTCCAGCGATTGGTCCTGCCAGTCAGGATGCTCTCAATTGTGTCCCTGCAGAAAGTCCTTAGGATTTGGGACTCATGCCGAGTTTCTCCAACCATCTGAGTGAAAGAGGTGCTGTTGTGCTTTCTTCACCACCCAGCCAGCATGTACAGACCATGTGAGATCCTCGGTGACGTTTATGCCGAGGAACTTAATGCTGTTCACCCTCTCAACCCCACTGATGTCAATAGGGGTGAGCCCGTCTCCATTCCTCCTGTAGTCCACAACCAGCTCCTTTGTTTTGTGACATTAAAGGAGAGGTTGTTTTCTTGATAAAACACACAAAATGCTGGTGGAACAGAAGCACTGTCGACGCTTCGGGCCAAGGCCCTTCATCAGGACTAAAAGAAAGGAAAGATACTAAGAGATTTGAAAGTAGTGGGGGGAGGGGGAAATGTGAAATGATAGGAGAAGACCGGAGGGGGTGGGATGAAGCTAAGAGCTGGAAAGGTGATTGGCAAAAGTGATACAGAGCTGGAGAAGGGAAAGGATCATGGGACAGGAGGCCTCGGGAGGAAGAAAGGAGGGGGGGAGCACCAGAGGGAGATGGAGAACAGGCAGAGTGATGGGCAGAGAGAGAGAAAAAAACAACTAATTATGTCTGGGGTGGGGTAAGAAGGGGAGGAGGGGCATTAACAGAAGCTAGAAAAGTCAATGTTCATGCCATCAGGTTGGAGGCTACCCAGCTGGTATATAAGGTGTTGTTCCTCCAACCTGAGTGTGGCTTCATCTTGACAGTAGGTTGTAGGAACAACACCCACTGACTCTCCTTCCTTTTGATTCCACTTATGAAACCTAAAGCATTCTACACTCAACAATGATTTCACCTGTAAATGATTCTGCATTACATTTACGATATCAACATTTTGGCTGGTTTGGTTGGAGCAGCTAAACTTCTAAGCAAACTGTCTGCTATTCCACCTGTTACACTCAGTAACACTGGCACTCGCTTTTCATTGGCTATTTCATTTGCTTCAAAATACAGCTTAGTTCATTCAGTATACATCAGCCAGTTATCTGTTGTGCATTCAAATGCACTTACCTTTTGGATGTAGCCTGCATTTCTGCTTTCTTTCTTTCTTTCTTTCTTTTCACCTGGTATTCTCTGTTTATAAACTAGTGAATTTTATTTGTTTTCTGCATTGTTTTAAACTTGGCCATCTTTCCCCTTCTGAATTAAAAGAATGTGCTTTGTTTTTTTTTAACTGGACTGTTTTCTCTCCTTCTGAATTAAAAAATCGTCCACAATTTCCTGAAGTGGGAACGAGAACAGCCAGAGGTCGTGGTACATATCGGTACCAACAACAAAGGTAGGAAAAAAGAGGAGATCCTGAAAACAGACTACAGGGAGGTAGGAAGGAAGTTGAGAAGCAGGATCTCAAGGGTAGTAATCTTGGGATTACTGCCTGTACCACGTGACTGTGAGTATGGGAATAGAGTGAAGTGAGGGATTGGAGCAGGGGGCAGGGATTCAGATTTCTGGATCATTGGAACCTCTTTTGGGGCAGGTGTGACCTGTACAAAAAGGATGGGTTGCACTTGAATCCCAGGGGAACCAATATCCTGGTGCGGAGGTTTGCTAAGGCTATTGGAGAGAGTTTAAACTAGAATTGCTGGGGGGTGGGAACCAAACTGAAGTGATGGAGGAAAAGGAGGTTGTCTCACAAATAGAGAAAGCTTGGAGACAGTGCGAGAGGGAGGATAGGCAGGTGACAGAGAAGGGATGTGCTCAGACTGATGGTTTGAGATGTGTCTATTTTAATGCAAGGAGTATTATGAACAAAGCGGATGAGCTTAGAGCATGGATCAGAACTTAAAGCTATGATGTGGTGGCCATTACAGAGACTTGGATGGCTCAGGGGCAGGAATGGTTACTTTGAGTGACAGACTTTACATGTTTCAGAAAGGACAGGGAGGGAGGCAAAAGAGGTGGGGGTGTGTCACAGCTGTAGAAAAGGAGGAAGTCATGGAGGGATTGTCTACTGAGTCTCTGTGGGTGGAAGTTAGGAACAGGAAGGGGTCAATAACTCTATTGGGTGATTTTTTTATAGACCATCCAATAGTAACAGGGACTTGGAGGAGCAGATAGGGAGGCAGATTCTGGAAAGTTGTAATAATAACAGGGTTGTCGTCGTGGGAGATTTTAGTTTCCCAATTATTGACTGGCATTTCTCCCAGGGTCCTGCCTCTTCTCCAATCAGATTCCTCCTTCTTATTCCCTTCACCTCTTCCACCTGTTAACTCCCAGATTCTAACTTCATCCCCTCCCCAAGCCACCCACCTTCCCCCTCACCTGCTCTCACCTATCACCTCCCAGTTTGTTTTCCTCCCCCTCCCATTTCCTTTCCAGTTCTGGTTGGGGGGGGAGGGTGTTGGCCCGAGGCGTCGACTGTTTGTTCCACTCTGTGGATGCTGCCTGACTTGTTGAGTTCCTCCAGCATTTTGTGTGTGTTGTATAGTGTGATATAACTACTGGTCCTGACAGATCAATGTCAGTGTTAGTGATCCACAGGAGACTGCCACAACCAAGACACAATGGCACCTCTACTTTCTTAGAAGTTTGCACAGATTAAGCATGTCTCCAAAAACTTTGACAATCTTCTATAGATGCAGGTCTTTTAAGAGACTCCTAAATAAGTACACAGAGCTTAGAAAAAACAAAGGGCTATGAGTAACCCTCGGTAATTACTAAAGTAAGTACATGGTCAGCACTGCATTGTGGGCTGCAGGGCCTGTACTGTGCTGTAGGTTTCCTACGTTTCTAAAACATGCTACACTTTTTTAAAAGTGGACACCATCAGAGGGAAGGAAAGGTGCCATCTAGTTCAGGAGGAGGTGAGAGCAGCAGTGGAGGAGAGGAGAACCTGCAAGGCGGTGGGAATGAAGCAACAGGGAGCTTGGACAAAATGGGAGATTGCGGTTGAGAGGAAAGTGACCTGAGCTGAGCTTTGGAAAGCTGAGCCACACCGCATCCAATTGCTCATCCAGGCAGTGTACGATGTGCTTCCAAGCCCATCAAACCTGCACACATGGGGCAAGGCAGAGTCATCAGCATGCCCACTGTGTTCCAAGCGAGGAACCCTGGAGTGCATCCTCAGCAGCCGCACAAGGGCACATGGTGAGGGACGGTGCCGATGGAGTCATGATCAGGTCCTGAAGACCATTGCTGAAGCCATCAGCGCAGGAGTGGAGTGGGCGAAGCGGTCTCGACCCTCCAAGCTGACCATTGCCTTTGTAAGAGCTGGGGAGCAGCCAATATCCTCCAAAAAACATCGGCAGGTATCCTGACCTCTGCAAAGGACTGGCAGCAGTTGGTGGACCTCGAACGGCAGCTGAGGTTCTTCGACCATATTGCAGCCACCACCCTGTGACCAGACATTATCCTTGTGTCTGAGTCTACGAAGCAGGTGGTGATGCTGGAGCAGATTGCTGGGAAGAGGCCTTTGAAAGGAAGCTCTCCAAGTATGCAGGACTGGTCAGCAACTGCCAGCAGGCTGGATGGAGAGCGAGGCATCTCCCAGTGGAGGTTGGTTGTAGGGGATTTGCAGCCCGTTCCTTAGCCAGAACCTTCAGCAATTTGGGCATCGAGGGAGAGAGGAAGAGGAGAGCCACCCGCAATACCACTGGTGCGGCAGAAAGGGCCTCATGTTGGCTGTGGCTCAAAAGAGGGGAGCCATGGAGTCATGTGTAGCTAGCCATCCGGACACAAGCTGGGGTCTGATCAGCCCCGGCTGGGTCACCTGGAGGAGGGTGTATGATGTTGAAAGACCCGATGATTCCAGGAACATCACTGATGATGTGTCCAGAAGCATCAATACATGTAAGCACACAGCTTAAACTTGACTTTCTTCTCCCCTTCCAAAGAAAAAAAGTGCTGCTCTTCAACAGGTAGGTTATCACCTCAGGTTTGTTTCGAGACTTAGTCGTGATCACTGTTATGTTTTGTAACTCCAAAACATAAAAACTAATTGAAAGAAAAAAACACGGGAGCCCTGAGGATATCTCGTGCCCGTTGATGCACCATCAATAACTCACACTGAGACGTAAGGCGAGATATCGGCTTTTATTGACTGGAAGAAGGAACCAGGAGTGAGTGTCCATCATACTACGTCCTGGAGACTGAGGCCGAGCGTCAGGCCTCAGATCTCCTTTATACAGGGGTCTGTGGGAGGAGCCACAGGAGCAGTCAGCAGGGGCGTGTCCCGACAGGCACATAGTTCACCACATTCACCCCCCCTTCATTTGAAAGAGTCCTCATATGGCGAAGTTCTTACAAGTCAAGTCTATCAGGTGGTCGAATCTGTCGCTGCGATCTACGTAGCACCGGCTGTGACCGCTTAGATGCCGGCAACATTGGTGATTGCACAGGGGACGGAGGTTGCGCTTGTTCTTGCCCACTAGGCGCCGGTGATCCCTCATGCATGTGTGAGGCACCTGGTATAAATGCGTACGAAACGCCCGGTATACAAGTGTCGTGAGGAGTCTGTGTAGGGCCTGGTGAGCACGGTGTCACCTCTGGTGCAGGGTTCATAGTTACCGGAGAGCCTTCAGGGTAGTGGTCTGCTGCACCTGCGGGCGCCAGGTCGCAGATGGAGACCGTGTCCTCCCGCCCATCAGGTAAGACCACGTAAGCATACTGGGGGTTCGCATGTAGAAGGTGAACCCTCTCTACCAGCGGGGAGTATTTATTGCTCCTCACATGTTTCCGGAGCAGCACTGGCCCCGGGGACGTCAGCCAAACTGGTAGGGTGGTCCCAGTGACAGACTTCCTGGGAAAAGAGAATAGGCGTTCGTGAGGGGTGGCATTGGTGGACGTACATAACAGGGAGCGGATAGAGTGCAGTGCCTCAGGGAGGACCTCCTGTCATCGAGAGACCGGCAACCCTTTTGACTTAAGGGCTAAAAGTGTGGCCTTCCACACTGTGGCATTCTCCCGCTCCACCTGGCCATTACCCCGGGGATTATAACTCGTGGTCCGACTAGTAGCAATGCCCCTAGCTAGCAAGTACTGGCGCAGCTCCTCACTCATAAAGGAGGACCCTCTATCACTGTGGATATAGCAGGGATACCCGAACAGAGTGAAGAGCTGGCGCAGGGCGTTTATGACGGACGTGGCAGTGGTGTCGGGGCAGGGGATGGCAAAGGGGAACCGTGAGTACTCGTCGATAACACTGAGAAAATAGACATTGCGGTCAGTGGAGGGAAGGGGGCCCTTAAAGTCAACACTCAGTCATTCAAAAGGGCGGGTGGCCTTGACAAGTTGTGCCGTGTCAGGACGGTAGAAGTGCGGTTTGCACTCAGCGCAAATTTGGCAGTCCCTGGTCATCGTCCTGATGTCCTCAAGGGAGTACGGCAGGTTCCGAGCTTTCACAAAATGGTAAAATCGGGTGACCCCCGGATGGCAAAGTTGTGCATGAAGGGTGTACAGCTGGTCGAGCTGTGTGCTAGCACATGTTCCCCGGGATATGGCATCAGGGGGCTCATTGAGTCTGCCAGGCCGGTACAGGATATCATAGGTGTAGGTGGAGAGTTCTATCCTCCACCGCAAAATCTTATCATTTTTGATTTTGCCCCGCTGTTGGTTGCTGAACAGGAACGCAACCGAGCGCTGGTTGGTCAGCACGGTGAACCTTTTGCCAGCAAGATAGTGCCTCCAATGCCTAACAGCCTCCACTATGGCCTGGGCTTCTTTCTCCACTGCGGAGTGCCGAATTTCGGAGCCTTGGAGAGTGCGAGAAAAGAATGCTACTGGTCTGCCTTCCTGATTGAGGGTAGCAGCCAGAGCGAAATCGGAGGCATCACACTCCACTTGGAAGGGAGCGGTCTCGTCCACTGCATGCATCGTAGCTTTGGCAATGTCCGCTTTAATGCAGTCAAAGGCCGCGCAGGCCTCAGCAGAGAGGGGAAACGAGGTAGACTTGACCAGGGGGCAGGCCTCGTCTGCGTAATGGGGGACCCATTGGGCGTAATAGGAAAAAAAACCCAGGCACCGTCTGAGGGCCTTGAGAGTGGTGGGAAGAGGGAGTTCTAACAGGGGGCGCATACGTTCGGGATCAGGGCCAATAACCCCGTTTTCCACGACATACCCAAGGCGGGTGGTACCAAACACACACTTGTCCCTGTTATAAGTAAGGTTCAGAGCTGCGGCCACTTGGAGAAATCGTTGGAGGTTGGCGTCGTGATCTGGCCTGTCGTGACCACAGATGGTGATGTTATCCAGATAGGGAAATGTGGGCTGCAGTTGGTACTGGTCCACCATCCGGTCCATTTCCCTCTGGAAGACAGAGACACCATTCGTGACACCGAAAGGGACGCGCAGGAAGTGATAGAGCGTGCCGCCCGCCTCGAAGGCGGTGTAGGGGTGGTCCTCTGGGCAGATGGGGAGCTGGTGATAAGCGGATTTCAGATCTATTGTCGAGTACACCTTATACTGAGCAATCTGGTTGACCATATCCGCGATGCGGGGTAGGGGGTATGCGTCAAGCTGCGTAAACCGATTGATGGTTTGACTATAGTCCACCACCATCCTATTTTTCTGCCCAGTCCGAACAACAACCACCTGGGCCCTCCAAGGGCTGGAGCTTGGCTCAATGATCCCCTCCCTGAGCAGCCGCTGCACCTCCGACTGAATGAAGGCCCTGTCCCCCGCGCTGTACCTCCTGCTTTTGGTTGCCACAGGTTTACAGTTGGGGATCAGGTTGGCGAACAGCGGTGGGGGAGGGATCTTGAGAGTGGAGAGGCTGCAAGTGTCGGTAGCGCAGCTGTCGGCCTGGTGCTGGATGGGATGTGTGTGCCCGTGCGTGTGTGTGGTCAGTAGCGGGGTATGTGAAGAAGTCCCACAAAACTGAGGATTCTGGACAGTGAGTGGTGGGAGGGGCCCGTCGTATACCATAGTCACACTTTCGAGATGGCTCTGGAAGTCCAGCCCCAATAGCACAGGTGCGCACAGATTAGGCATGACCAGCAGCTCAAAATTCCGATACTCTGTGCCTTGCACCACCAATGTCGCTACACAACCCGCCCGGATGTCTGCGGACTACGACCCAGAGGCCAAATGGAACCTCCGACTGACCGGCCGCGTTGCGAGTCCGCAGCGTTGCACTGTGTCCGGGTGAATAAAGCTCCCAGTGCTGCCCGTGTCAAACAGGCATCTAGTCCTGTGCCCCTCCACCCGGATGTCCATCATGGACCTTGCAAGCTGGTGTGGGGCGCTTTGGTCGAGGGTCACAGTGGCCAGAGACCCGGTAAGCATCGGAGGGTCGGGGGCGGGGCGTGCTGACGTCGACAAAGATGGCCGCCCACATCCGGGCATGCAAGAAGGCGGCCCCCACGTTTCACCCGCAGCGCTGCACTCCGCTCGAGGTTGAGACTTACAGACCTTGGCGAAGTGGCCCCGCTTTCCGCAGCTGGAGCAGGTCGCTTCTCGCGCTGGACAGCATTGTCGAGGATGTTTTCTTTGGCCACAGAAATAACAAAGCACGAGCTTCTGACGGGCCACAGCCGTGGTCAGGGTCGGGGAGTTCGTGGAATGGCGACTGGCGGAGTCGTTGGCGAATTCGCTCCCGGGAGCCAGCGGTGGCGGGGTCTGAGGAGTCCACGGAACCGGCGGGGAATCGTGCGACTGGACAGCGTCGGCGTTATGCAGCGCAGCTTCCAGAGCGTTGGCCGTCTCGATCGCCGAGCTTAAGGTAAGGTCTGAGTTTTCCAGCAGCCGCTGGCGCATGTACACTGACCTCAGTCCCGTCACAAAGGCGTCTCGCACCAGCAGCTCCGCATGCTGTTCTGCCGTGAGCGTCTTGCAGTCACAAGCTCGGAGAAACTCAGCGCACGATTCGCCAGGCCGCTGTTGCCGGGTAGCTAAACGATGTCTTGCATAGACGGTGTTCATCGGCCGCAGGTACTGTCTTTTGAGGGTGTCCAGTGCCCCATCGTAGGTCGGCAGGTCCCGGATAATGGAGTAAACTTTGGAGGTGACCCTCGAGAGTAGGATTCTGTGCATAACAGCGGGTTCAGTCGCACGAAGCTCCACCAAGTACGATTGGAAGCATGCAAGCCAGAGTTCAAAAGCGAGAGCTGCGTCAGGGTCTTGAGGGTCCAAATCCAACCGGTCCGGACGCAAAACGGGTTCCATGTTGTAAAACTTCCAGTCAATAAAATTGATGCACCATCAATAACTCACACTGAGACGTAAGGCGAGATATCAGCTTTTATTGACTGGACGAAGGAACCAGGAGTGAGTGTCTATCATACAATGTCCTGGAGACTGAGGCCGAGCGTCAGGCCTCAGATCGCCTTTATACAGGGGCCTGTGGGAGGAGCCACAGGAGCAGTCAGCAGGGGGCGTGTCCCGACAGGCACATAGTTCACCACACCCGTTTAGTTTTACCATAGCAAGGCGCTCACATATGACACGGTAGAGTAATAATGTGGCCATTCACGTACTTTTACTTATAACCCGTAATGAATTATGTAAAAAACAAATGTACTTATAGTTTTACTCAAATATTGCTGAAATATTAAATACACAACAGGGGAATTGTGTTCAAGAACAATGAGGTAATATAAAACACTAACACTATAAAACCATGGTTAGACCACACCTGGAGTATTCTGTCCAGTTCTAGTCATTTCATTATAGGAAGGATGTGGAGGCTTCAGAGAGGGCGTGGAGGAGATTTAACAGAACACTGCCTGGATTAGAGAGCTTGTCTTGTGAGGATAGGTTGAGTGAACTAGGGCTTTTTTCTTAGGAGTGAAAGATGATGAGAAGTGACTTGATAGAGGTGTACAAGATAAGAAGTATAGATAGAATGGATAGCCAGAGGGTTTTCTCAGGGCAGAGATTGCTATTACAATGAGGCATAATTTTAAGGCGATTGGATATTGTCCATGGTGACTCTCACAGTGTGAATTAGGCTTCCGACTGTACAACCACAAACGAATGTGCTGCTCCCAAAGCTCTGGCAGCTTCAAAGCGACTGCATTGTTCAACGAGCCATTAAGTAATTCTGGAATTGTCCAACAGCAATGGGGTCACCAATGTGGGATTTTGTGAATAAAACATTTGAGAATCATCTTGCTGAACAAAAGCTGCAGTCCTATACTTACAAACTAAAAGCAGTCACTTTACACTGACATCTTTACGTCTGACACAAGCGAACATAACAATTCATTGATGCTGTTTATGGATCACATTGATTACTTTCTATTATGAATAATGTCATCTGGCACCCATTACATCACCCCACACTTGCGCTGACCTTTTAACATACTCTAAGATCAACATAATCCTTCCCTCCTACACAGTCCTCCAGTTTTCTATGATCCAGGTGTCTATGTAAAAGTTTTGTAAATGTCGAAAATGTATTAACCTCCACCACCACCCCTGCTAGGTTGTTCCACCACACACTGTGTTAAAAAAAACCTACTTCTGACATTCCCCATACTTTCCTCAAATCACCTTAAAGGTCTGTCCTCTTGTATTAGCCATTGCCAGTCTGGGGAAAAAAAGGAGCTATCTGGCCACTGTCTCTGACTGCTATCATCTTCACACCTCTATCAAATCATCCTCCTTCACTCCAAAGAGAAAAGCCCTGGCTAACTCAACCTATCCTCATAAGACACACTCTCTAATCCAGGCAGTGTCCTGGTCAATATCCTCTGCACCCTCTTCCACATCCCTCCTATAATGAGGCGACAAGAACTGAACACAATACTCCGAGTGTTCTCTAACCAGAGTCTTATGGAACTACAACATTACCTCACAGTTCTTGGTCTCAGTTCCCTAACCAATGAAGGTCACCACACCATGTGCCTTATTAACCACCCTATCAACTTGCACAACAACTTTGGACGCCTTCTATTCCTCCACACTGCTACGACTTCTGCCATTAAGCTTGTACTTGGCTGTCAACTTCAACCTTTCAAAGTGTATCACTCCATTTTTTTTTTCCAGGCTGAACTCCATATGTCACTTCTCAGCTGAACTCTGGATCCGATAAATGTTCCGTTGTAACCTCAAAAACCTTCTACACTATCTAAAACTCCACCAACTTAATAAAGCAGTTTACTGATTTAGCAATATTGCTTTACGGAATTGTCATTTGTCAGCAATTTACTGGATTGAAGTAGAAGAAAAAGGAAGAAATTATACTTATAATAGCATGTAGACACAAGTAGACAGGATAGTAAATATGACACACTAGCCTTCGTGAGTCAGGATATTGAGTACTTTGATAATAAGTTTACTTTGTACAGCTGTACAAAGTGTTGGTTTAGGGTACTGCACACAATTGTGGTTGCCGGGCTGTAGGAAGGATGTTATTAAACTGGAAAGGCTGCAAAAATGACTTACAAAGATAGTACCTGGACTGGAGGGCTGAAGTTATTTATTTAGCCAGAGTGCAGTGTATCTGTGGAATTCATTGTCATAGACTGCTATGGAGGCTATTAAAAGTGAAGGTTGATAAATTCTTGTTTAGTAGACCTCAAGGATTATGGGGAGACGGCAAGAAGATGCGAGAGAAAGTAAATCAGCCATGGAGCAGACTCAATGGACCGAATGGCCTTATTCTGCTCCTGTGTCTCCCGTTCTTAAGGAAGTAGGAAATGGATTTCAGTAGATACGTGCGAAGTGATACACTTCGGAAAATCAGAGCACAAGGTTAATGGCAAGATCCTTAGCAGTGTGAAGGAACAGAGGGATCCTGAGGTCCACACTTATAGATCTCTCAAAGTTGCAGTGAAGTTTCTGGGGTGTTTAAGAAGGTATGAGCTGTGTTAAGCTTTGTTAGTTGGGGATTCAGTGCAAGAGATGCCAAATAATGTTGAGGTTCTATGGAATTTTGGTTAAACTTGGAGCATTGTGTTCAGTTATGTTCGCTTCATTATAGGAAGCTTTAGTGAGGATGCAGAGGAGACTTACCAGAATGCTCCCTGGATTTGAGAGCATGTCTTATAGGAAAGGTTGAATGACCTAGGGCTTTTCTCTTTGGAACAATGAAGGTTGGAAGGGGACTTGACAGAGTTGTGCAAGATTTAGAAAGGCATAGATACAGTGGACAACCAGTGCCCTTTTCTCAGGGAAGCAGTGGCCAATACCAGAAGATATCCATTAAAGGTGAGTGGAGGAAAGTCCAGAGGTTCAGAAAGTTCAGAATTTTTACAGAGTGGTGGGTGCATGGAATGCCCTTCTGGGAGTGGGGGGTGGGGGGAATAGAAACGTAGAAAACCTACAGCACAATACAGACCCTTCAGACCACAAGATTGTGCTGAACATGTCCCTACCTCAGAAATTATTAGGCTTACCTATAGCCCTCTATTTTTCTAAGCTCCATGTACCTATACAGAAATCTCTTAAAAGACCCTATCGTATCCACCTCCACCACCCTTGCTGGCAGCTCATTCATCACACTCATCACTCTTTGAGTAAAAAACTTACCCCTGACATCTCCTCTGTACCTACACTTCAGCACCTTAAACCTGTGTCCTCTTGTGGCAACCATTTCAGCCCTGGGAAAAAGCCTCTGACTATCCACATGATCTCATCATCTTGTACACCTCTATCAGGTTACCTCGCATCCTCCTTCGCTCCAAGAGACTGATACAACAGGGACATTTAAAATACTTTTAGATGGGCACATGAATGTAACAAAATTGGAGGGTTATGGTCCGTGTAGGAGGGAAGAGCTAGCCTGATCATGGAGTAAGTAGGTTTATATAGGTTGGCATAACATCATGGACTGAAAATCCCATACCATGCTGTTCTATGATCAGTTAAGATGGCCTGATATTTATACTAGAACATGGCCTGGATGGTGGGCCCTCACCATACAGCACATGCTCTCTTCTCACTGCTGCCATCAGGAAGAAGCACAGGAGCCTCAGAACTCACACCACTAGGTTCAGAAGCAGTATTACCCCTCAACCACTGGGCTCTTGAATCAGAGAGGATACCTTCACTCACCCCATCACTGAACTGTTCCCACAACCTATGGACTCACTTTCAAGGATTGTGGATTGGGTGTTGGGTGTGGACCTTCACTGATTCTATTGTGCTTCTTGCATTAACTATGATTGCCTGCAAGAAATTGAATCTTGGGGCTGTATATGGTAACGGATATGTACTTAGGTAATAAATTTACTTTGAACTTTGTGCTGCTTGTTTTATTATAATACTGCCATTAGCATTATACTGTCTTACATAAACATGCACCTCACGCAGTCAATCTTCAGACCATGTCAGTCAGGGACATGTACTAATACTATTTGGTGCCTGTATGTGCTGCATTGTAACTATATGTGCTGTGTGTGACGATATGCACTGTGTTTTGCACCTTGACCTCAGCAGAACAATGTTTCATTTAGCTGTATGCACGTGTATGATTAAATGACAATAAACTTGAACTTGTACAATGCACCTTTAACAAGACTTTGCCTACTAGTTTGTTAAGTGCACGCACCTGAGCTGGCTGGAGAGGCTTTCACCAAATGATGGACTGAATCTTTGTCTCCTCTCTGAACTCACCACCAGATAGATTAACAGGAACCATTATTTGTTTGGTGAACTGTGTGCATAGGCAGTGCTGCAGATGGAGAGAAAGCAGATATCATAAAATTAGATACACAACAAAAAGGATATGAATGTAGCATAGATGGAATATATCAATCAAAAGCAAACACTGTGTAATTATAATGGAGTTTAATTAAACGTGGCTAAATTATGTGGCTCTTTTTTCCCTCGTGAAGATGGAATCAAAATTCATTTTTCCACTTCAAACTTTAGACTTTACATGGACTTCAGCAAGACATTTGACCAGCTCTCACATGGGAGGTTGGTCAAGAAGTTTCAGTCACTCGGCGTTGAAGATGAGGTAGTAATCTGGATTAGACAATGGCTTTGTTGGAGAAGCCGGAGAGTGGTAGTAGGTGGTTACCTCTCTGAGTGGAGGCCGGTGACTAGTGGTGTGCCGTAGGGATCAGTGCTGGGTCCGTTGTTGTTTGTCATCTAGATCAGCAATCTAACTGATATTGTGGTTCACTGGATCAGCATATTTGAGGATGACACCAAGACTGGGGGTGTAGTGGACAGCAAAGAAGGCTATCATGGCTTGCAGCAGGATTTGGACCAGCTGGAAAATTGGGCTGATAAATGGCAGATGGAATTTAATGCAGACACGTGCAAGGTTTTGCACTTTGGGCGGACCAACCAGAGTAAGTCTTATACAGTGAATGATAGGGCACCGAGGAGTGTTGTAGAACAAAGGGATATGGGAATATAGATTCATAGTACGGTAAAATCAAACCATGAGGCCTTTTCTATAGGAGACTTGTAAATTGAGATGGATGTTTCCTCTTGTGGGGGAGTTTAGGATTAGAAGGCACAGCCTTAGATTACATTCCTTTAGAACAGCGATGAAGAGGAATTTCTTTAGCCAGAGACCATACAACAAAGGAACAGAATTAGGCCATTTGGCCCATTGAGTCTGTTCCACCATTCAATCATAGCTGATCCTTTTCTCCCCTCCTCAGCCCCACTCCCCGGCCTTCTCTTCGCAACCTTTGATGCTGTGTCCAATCAAGTACCTATCAAGCTCTGCCTTAAATACAGCCAGTGACCTGGCCTCCACAGCTGCCTGTGGTAATAAATTCCACAAGTTCGCCACCCTCTGGCTGAAGAAATTTCTCTGCATCTCTGTTTAAATGGATGCCCCTCTATTCTGAGGCTGTGCCCTCTTGTCTCAGACCCTCCCACCGTGGGAGACATCCTTTCCACATCTACTCTGTCTAGGCCTTTCAACCTTCAGGAAGTTTCAATGAGGTCCTCTCAACGTTCTAAATTCCAGCTGGTACAGACCCAGAGCCATCAAATGTTCTTTGTATGATAACCCTTTCATTCCCAGAATCACCCTTGTGAACCTCCTCTGGACCCTTTCCAATATCAGCACATCTTTTCTTAGTTGAGGAGCCCAAAACTCTTCACAATACTCAAGGTGAGGCCTCACCAATGCCTTATCAAGCCTCAGCACCACATCCCTGTTCTTGTATTCTAGACTTCTTGATATGACTGTTAACATTGCATTTGCCTTCCCCACCACTGACTCAATCTTCAAGTTAACCTTTAGGGTTTTCAGCACAAGGACTCCCAAGTCCCTTTGCATCTCAGATCTTTGGATCTTCTCCCCATTTAGAAAATAGTCTGCACATTGATTTCTACTACCTAAGTGCATGCTGTGTATTTTCCAACATTGTATTTCATTTGCCACTGTCTTGCCCTTTCTCCTAATCTGAAAAAGTCCTTCTGCAGCCTACCTGTTACCTCAACACTACCTGCCCCTCCACCAATCTTCTGCAAACTTGGCAACAAAACCATCTATTTCATCTAAATCCTTGATATACAGCATAAAAAGAAGCAGTCCCAACACAGACCTCTGTGGAACACCACTGGTCACTGGAAGCCAACCAGAAAAGAATCCTTTTATTCCTACTTGCTGCCTCCTACCAATCAGCCAATGCTCTAACCATGCTAGTAACTTTCCTGTAATAACATGTACTCTTAATTTGGTAAGCAGCCTCATGTGTGGCACCCTGTCAAAGGCCACCTGGAAGTCCAAATATACAACATCCACTACATCCTCTTTGTTTATCCTACGTGAAATCTCCTCAGATAATTCCAAAAAGTTCGTTAGGCAAGATTTTCCTTAAGGAAACCATGCTGACTTTGTTCTATCTTGTCCTGAATCACCAAGTATTCCATAACCTCATCCTTAACAATTGACTCCAACATCTTCAACTGGTCTATAATTTCCTTTCTGCTGCCTTCCTCTTTTCTTAAGGAGTGGAGTGACATTTGCAATTTTCCAATCCTCTGGCACCTTGACAGAGTCCAATGATTCTTGAAAGATCATTGCTAAAGTCTCCACAATCTCTACCACTACCTTTTTCAGAACCCTGGGGTGCAGTTCATCTGGTTCTTTCAGCTTTTTGAGCACCTTCTCCCTTGTAATAGTAACTGTATTCACTTCTCTTCCCTCACACCCACCAACATCTGGCACACTGCTATTCTCTTCCACATTGAAGACTGATGCAAAATTCTCATTTAGTTCATCTGTTGTCTCTTTGGTCCTCGTTATTGTTTTTCTGGCTTCATTTTCTAATGGTCCTATATCCACTCTTGTCTCTCTTTTATTTTTTACATACTTGAAAAAGCTTTTACTATCCACTTTGATATTGTTGCTAGCTTGCTTTCATATTTCATCTTTTCCCTCCTAATGAGTCTTTTAGTTGCGCTCTGTTGGGTTTTAAAAGCTTCCCAATCCTTTGACTTCTGGTTAATTTTTGCTTTGTCGTATTCCCTCTCTTTTGCTTTTATGTTAGCTTTGACTTCCCTTGTCAGCTATGGTTGTACGATTTTGCCATTGGAGTATTCCCTCATTTTTGGAATACATCTATCTTGCATCTTCCTTATTTTTCTCAGAAACTCACACCATTGCTGCTCTGCTGTCATCCTTGCCAGCATCTCCTTCCAACTTACTTCAACCAACTCCTCTCTCAAGCCACTGTAATTTCCTTTACTCTATTGAACTACTGCTATGTCAGACTTTACTTTCTCCCTATCAAATTTCAAGCTGAACTCAATCATATTGTGGTCAGTGCTTCCTAAGGGTTCATTTACCTTAAGCTCCCTAATCGCCTCTGGTTCATTACATAACACCCAATCCAGTATAGCTGATCACCTGTTAGGCTCAACAACAAACTTCTCTAAAAAGCCATCTCATAGCCATTCAACAAACTCACTCTCTTGAGATCCATTTCCAACCTGATTTTCCCAATCAACCTGCATGTTGAAATCTTCCTTGACTATCATAATATTGCTCTTTAGACATGTCTTATCTTTTTCCTGTCGTAATCTGTGGTCCACATCCCAGCTACTGTTGGGAGGCCTGTATATAACTGCCATCAATGTCCTTTTACCCTTGCAGTTTCTTAACTCAACCCACAAGGATTCAACATCTTCCAATCCTACGTCACATCTTTCTACTGATTTGATTGCATTCTTTACCAGCAGAGCCACACCACCCCCTCGGCCTACCTTCCTATCCCTCTGATACAACGTGTAACCGTGGACATTCAGCTCCCAACTACAACCATCCATCAGCCACAGTTCAGTGATGGCCGCAACATCATATTTGACAATCTGTAATAGTGCAACGAGATCGTCCACATTATTTCTTATACTCCGTGCATTGGGATATAACACTTTGAGTGCTGTATTTACTTACCCTTTTTGATTCTGTATCCCTAATGCTCTGATACTCACCCTGCTGCCTGCAATTATTTCCTATCATCTGTCTGTCCTTCCTGACTGTCTGACTGCAAACTGTCTTTGCATTTTTCCTTCCTATCCTAAGTCCTTTCACTCTGGTTTCCCCGGCAAATTAGCTTAAACCCTCCCCAACAGCTCTAACACGAGAATATTGGTTCCCCTCAGGTTCAGGTGCAACCCTTCACTTTGAACAGGTCATACTTCCCCCAGAAGCAATCCCAATGATCCAAGAACCTGAAGCCCTGCCCCCTGCACCAACTTCTTGGCTACGTATTAGTCTGCCAAATCATCCTGTTTCTACCCTCACTGGGGCGTGGCACAGGTAGAAATCCAGAAATTACTACCCAGGAGGTCCTAATTCTTGGCTTTCTACCTAGCTCTCTAAATTCTCTTTGCAAGATCTCTTTGCTTTTCCTTCCTATGTCATTGGTACCAATGCATACCAAGACATCTGGTTGCTCTCCCTCCCTCTCCAAAATGTTGTGGATGTGATCCGGAACATCCCTGACCCTGACACCTGGGAGGCAACATACCATTCGGGTGTCCCGTTCATGTCCACAGAATCTCCCGTCTGTTCCCCTGACTATTGAGTTCCCTATCACTACTGCTCCCCTCTTCTCCCTCTTTTCCTTCTGAGGGTAGTGAACCTATGGAATTCATTGCTGCAGACAGCACTTGGGATATTTAAAGAAGAGGTTGATCAGTTCTTAATTAGTAAGGGCATCAAAGGTTACAAGGAGAAGGGAGGACAATGGGGTTGAGAGGGATAATAAACCAGTCATGATGGAATGGTAGAGCAGACTCGATGGGCTGAATGGTCTAATTCTGCACCTATGGTCTTATTTTATGTTCACTGGATATGACCTATATATATTTTTACAATGGATATATATACACCGTGTACTTATTTATTTATACCGTGGATTCTGGTTAATTGGGAAGCATAAGGACCGACACATTTTGGCCTAATTAAGTGGCTGCCCTAATACTTAAAATTGTATAAAAAATGAAAACTACCATCTACCTGAGTAACAAATTACATTTAAATGAAATTCACAACAAATTAGAACACCCGACACTACTACAGTACTATAAAACTGTGTAGTAGTTCCTAATAGTTACTGATGGAAAAGTTCACCCAGGGTACACTGCCACATTCTTTTGATTGATTGTAAATGAATAAAATTAGTGCAGACACATAGTACAGATGATAGACTGCTTTCATACAAAGTTTTTAATGATTGCATCTTCCAAATCTTCATTTTCATCATTGCATTTAAGAGGATTGTCGATACCTCCAAATTCTTTATCATTCCTACCTTGTTAAAGTAGAGAAATCATTTCATTTTCACTCCCAGCTGTATCTGGCATCTCCAAGACTGAATATTTGAAACCGCGGTGAGCAAAACAGTTCTGAACTGTCTCGCCAACTATCAGTGACAAAAATCACTGCCTTTTGAACACAAACACATGCCAATGATGCTATTTAAAAACTGTTTGCTCTAAGCATGGTGCAGTGTCTAATGACCACACAAGTGCACGTGAGTAATCCTAGTTGGAAACTGATCAGCCACAGTCTCCTGCCCCAATTCAGCTGCAGAATGTCCTGAGTAAATGAAGGGAATCCCAGCTATTTTCTCATTTTTTGTTCTTTTAGATTTGTCCCAAATAAATGGCTGCTCATTTAACTGATGGCCCAATTAACTGGAATTCACTGTATATATAAAATTATATTAAGTAGGTTGTGGCAAAAGACAGGAAAAAACAGTGATATAGTGTTTGTGCTTTGATTCATTATCTACTCTGATGGCAGAGGGCAAGAAGTTGTTCCTAAAACATTGAATATGCTCCAAAGAGCACTACATGAGGTCATTCTTTCCCTCGGCCATTAGGGTCTATAATGAGTCAACCTATACCTGGGAAGTGATGACCCCCTCCTGTTAGACTGCTTGAGGTAACTTTTTTTTATTCTTTCATACTCCTCTTCTAATATGTGTATGTCTGTGCACTTGTAATGCTACTGTGACACTGTAATCTCCCTTGGGATTAATAAAGTATCTATCTATTTGTGTACTTTCAGGCTCCTGTACCTTCTCCCTGATGGTAGTAGTGAGAAGAGGGAATGTCCTGGGTGCTGAGCCTGAGTGTCTGAAGTGAGATTTGAACCAAACCTCTGTCTCAGAGGTGAGCATGCTTGTACAGCAGCCAGATCAGAGCTTTAGCTGCCTGTTTTACACCAAACTGAAATGTGTTATTGAATTTCTAGCTTTCCATGGTTGGTCAACTGGAAAGAGTGTGAAATTTTAACCAAACAATCTATATCCTTTGGTCCTTCCTTATTGACTTCACCAGCTACATTGTCAAAGGTGGCTTCCCCTTCATTAATCCATGTTGACTTTGTCTAATCCTTTTGATATTTTCCACCTACCCTGGCAGCTCACCCTTTGTAACAGTTTCTTGTTGATGAAGATGAGGGAGTTTGTCATCGAAACGTTGGTTAAAATCAATACCTGTATCCCGCTGGAAGCCTGGGAACAGCTTATTAGTTGCTTGTGTTTTCTCCACAAGTGACGTTTGACAGACCATCACATTTCCCTTCACAAGCGATTAGAGGAAAATATATGTGGGGGGGGGGGGAAGTTAGAGATTTTTTTATGCAGAGAAGGATAAGTGCGTGGAAGTGGCAGGGGTTGGGGTAGAGGGGGATACATAGAACACAGACCATAGAACACTACAGTATAGTACAGTCCCTTCGGTCCATGATGTTGAGCCAAACTTTTAACCCACTCCAAGATCAATCTGACCCTGCCCTCCCACATAGCCCTCCATTTTTCTTTCATCCATGTACCTATCTCAGAGTTTCTTAAATGCCCGTAATGGATCTGCCTCTATCATTAGGGACATTAAGGATTAGATCCATTTAATATAAGATAGGCACATGTATGATACAAAAATGGAGGGCTATGTGGGAGGGAAGGTTTAGATTGATCTTAGAGTAGTTAAAAAGTTGGCACAACATTGTGAGCTGAGGGGCCTGTGCTGTGCTCTGATGCTCACTGTTGTATGAACGGAGTGATAGGGACACTGTGTAGACAGAGGGGATTAGTTTACTTAGAATTGAATTAAATTAGGGCGGCATGGTAGTGGAGCGATGGTGCAATGTTTTACAGTGCACTGGGGTTCAAATCCCGCTGCTGTCTATAAGGAGTTTGTACGTTCTCCTTGTGTTTCCTCTGGGAGCTCTGGATTCTTCCTGTATTCCAAAGGTGTACTGTACGCATTAGAGTTTGTGATTTGTGGGCATGCTATATTGGTGCCAGAAGCGTGGCACCACTCTCAGGCTGCCCACAGAACATCTCTGACGCAAGCAATGCATTTCAAGATATGTTTCAATGTTTCAATATACATGGGACACATAAAGCTAATCTTTATTTCTTTCTACCCTGTTTAAATAGTTCGACAGACCATAATGGGCCAAAGGGCCAGTTCCTGTGTTCCACGCTCTCTGCAAACTTTATTAGGCACTCCTTTTTGTTAATGCAAATATCTAATCAGCCAATCATGTGGTCAGACCAAACATCAGAATGGAGAAGAAATGTGATCGAAGTGACTTTGACCGTGGAATGGTTGTTGGTGCCAGACGGGATGGTTTGAGTATCTCAGAACCTGCTGATCTCCTGGGAATTTCACACACAACAGTCTCTAGAGTTTACGGAGGATGGTGTGAAAAACAAAAACATCCAATGGGTGCCAAATTTCTATGTGGGCAAAACCGGCTTGTAAATGAATTGAATTGAATTGACTTTATTACATCCTTCAGATACAAGTAAAAATCTTTTCGTTATGTCTCTGTCTAAAAGTGCAATTTATAGTAATTTGTAATAAATAGTATGTAAAACAGGACAGACAATATAACATAGAAATACAATTGTATCAGCATGAATTGATCAGTCTGATGGCCTGGCGGAAGAAGCTGTCCCGGAGCCTGTTGGTCCTGGCTTTTATGCTGCAATACCGTTTCCTGGATGTTAGCAGCTGGAACGGTTTGTGTTTGGGGTGACTCGAGTCCCCAATGATCTTTCAGGCCTTTTTTACACACCTGTCTTTGTAAATGTCCTGGAGTGACTGGGCTTGTATACACTGGAATTTAGAAGGATGAGAGGGGATCTGATTGAAACATATAAGATTATTAAGGGATTGGTCACACTAGAGGCAGGAAAGATGTTCCCGATGTTGGGGGAGTCCAGAACCAGAGGCCACAGTTTAAGAATAAGGGGTAGGCCATTTAGAACGGAGTCCAGGAAAAGCTTTTTCACCCAGAGAGTTGTGGATCTATGGAAAGTTCTGCCTCAGAAGGCAGAGGAGCCCAATTCTCTGGATGCTTTCAAGAAAGAGTTAGATCGAGCTCTTAAAGAAAGCAGAGTCAAGGGATATGGGGAGAAGGCAGGAACGGGGTACTGATTGTGGATGATCAGCCATGATCACATTGAAAGGCGGTGCTGGCTCGAAGGGCTGAATGGCCTGCTCCTGCACCTATTGTCCATTGTTCACATCTACAGATGTGCTGGACTGTCTGCACCACTCTCTGCAGAGTTCTGCGATTGAGGCAAGTACAGTTCCCATAGCAGGCAGTGCTGCAGCCAGTCAGGATGCTCTCAATTGCGCTGCTATAGAAAGATCTAAGGATTTGGGGGCCCGTACCAAACTTCTTCAATCGTCTGAGGTGACAGAGGCTCTGTTGTGCATTTTTCACCACACATTGCTGTGTACAGACCAAGTGAGATCCTCGGTGATGTTTATGCCAAGGAACTTAATGCTGTTCACCCTCTCAACCCCAGATCCATTGATGTCAATAGGGGTGAGCCCGTCTCCATTCCTCCTGTAGTCCATAACCAGCTCTTTTGTTTTTGTGACATTGAGGGAGACGTTGTTTCTTGATGCCACTGTGTCAGGGTGAGCAAGGTCAAGGGAGTATGACCAAACTAATTCAAGCTGACAGGAGGGCGACAGTAACTCAAATCTCCATGTGTTACAATAGCAGTTATGCTGAAGATCATCTCTGAATACACAATACATCGGGCCTTGAAGTGTATGTGTTGTAATCTCAGGATTGCTGCCTGTGCCATGTTCTAACAAGTGCAAGAATAGCATGATCAGGCTTACTAATGAGTGGTTGAGAGATTGGTGCCTCTTCTGGGGGAGGTACGATCTGTGCAAAAAGGACGGGTTACACCTGAACCTGAAGGGGTCCAATATCCTAACAGGCAGGTTTAATGGATCTGTTAGGGAGGGTTTAAACTGATTTGGCAGGGGGATGGGAACCAGAGTGATAGGGCTGAGGAAGGGGGAAACAGAAATAAATCAAAGATAGCAACAGAGATGTTAGAAAGGACAGGCAGGAAATGAGACATAATCACAGCCAGTGGGATGAGTTACAGGGCAATAGAGGCATGGTGCAGTTAAAAAAGAAAGCAACAAATACTGGACTGAAACTGTTATATTTGAATGTATGCAGCATAAGAAATAAAATGGACGATCTTGACATTCAGCCACAGATTGGCAAATATGATGTTGTGGCTGTCTCTGAAACTTGGCTAAAGGATGGCTGCCATTGAGAGCTGGACACCCAAGGATACATGGTGTATCAGAAAGATAGGTTAGGAGGCAGAGGGGGTGGTGTGGTTCTGTGTATAATAAGAAATTTTAAATCATTAAGAAGGGATGACATAGGATTGGAAGATGTAGAGTCTCTATGGGTTGAGTTAAGAAATGGCAAGGGTAAAAATACCCTAGCTGTTGTATACAGGCCTCCAAACAACAACTAGGATGTGGATCACAAATTACAGCAAGAGATAGAAAAGGCGTGCCAGAAAGACAAAGTCATGATAATCATTGGGGATTTTGGATTGGAAAATCATTGGGGAAAGTGGATTGGGAAAACCAGGTCAGTACTGGACCTCAAGAGAGAGAATTTGTAGAACGTCAAAGGGATGGCTTTTCAGAACAGCTTGTTGTTGAGCCCACTAGGGGATCGGCTGTGCTGTATTGGGTGTTGTACAATGATCTGGAGATGAGAAGAGAGCTTAAGGTTAAGGAACCCTTAGGGAACAGTGATCACAATGTGATCGAGTTCACTTTGAAATTTGAGAAGGAGAAACTAAAACCCAATGTGTTGGTATTTCAGTGGAATAAAGAAAATAACAATGGCACAAGAGGGGAACTGGGCAAAGTTGACTGGAAAGGGACACTAGCAGGAAGGACAGCTGAGCAGCAATGGCTGGAGTTTCTGCGAAAATTGAGGGAAGTGCAAGACAGATATATTCTAAATAAGAAGAAATTTTCGAATGGAAGAAGGACACTTTCGTGGCTGACAAGTGAAGTCAGGTATCTCTCACTTTACGGAAGTTCGCTTTATGCTACTTTGTTTTTACATTAGTACCTGTTTTCGCTAACCAAAAGAAATGCGAAGAGGATTTTCGCTTTTATGAAAAAAGGCAAAAAGTGAATGTAGCGTTCAGTGTTTGTTTTGCAGCAAGCTATTATAGAGGCAGCGCGCACCCTGAACAGCGAGAGTGGCGAAAAGCGAAAATAGCGTTCAGCATTTGTTTTGCTCTCAGCATGAAGCCGCCATAGCTTTGACTGCGTGAGATTTTCACTACGATTGACAGTGCTGCAATGAATGCAGAAAAGTATGATTTTAATATTGAAAGGGTGTAGGTTCAGGGCAGGTTTGTGGGATGTTTTGAGTGCTTACAAAGAACTGTATGATAGAAAAATGCATGAACCTTCCAGTGCGCTGGCTGTCTTCTGGTAAGTGAAACTACATTGTACATACATTATTTATACTTTATATAGGCTGTGTATTCATCATATCATTTCTGCTTTTACTAAATGTTAGTGTTATTTTAGGTTCTATGTGTTACTTGGTATGATTGCAAAAATTTTTCCCATATAAATTAATGGTAATTGTTTCTTCGTTTTATGGCATTTCAGCTTACAAAAGGTTTCATAGCAATGCTCTACTTTCGGATAGTGGGGGAAACCTATACCGTGAAAAACTTTATTTTGCATGCCTTGCATACAGGTCATTTCAAAGCATCAGTACATTGAGGTGGTATAAAGAAGAAAGAAATAGCAGAGGGCAGAATAAAGTGTAAAAGTTACAGGAAAATGGAGTGTAGGTAAATAATAATGAGCAAGGGCCATGATGAGGTAGAAGGAGAGATCAAGGGTTCACCTTTATCGTACAAGCGATCTGCTCTGGAGTCTTATAAAGATTAAGGGGGCTTTGAAGAATGGGGAGGAGTTTCATTAAAACCTATCAATGAGTTAGTTTAGGAGATCCTATGTATTATGGTCCATAGTCACATAGACAGCACTGGAGGTCAGGATTCAACCAGTTCACTAGAACAGTGAGGCATCAGCACTACCTGTTGTGCCGATGTGTTGCCCAGGCATATGTTAGTTATGGATTCAGCAATGCGTTGGATGTTAATAATCTCTCTGAGGTTTCCGCCTCCTTTTCTCTGCCGCTGCCTTCGAACAACAAAGTCTCCTGAGGCTTTGACCATGCTTTCAATCACACTGCTCTTATTGTCTATGTTCCATCAAGCTCAAGGACAACTTCTATCTCGCTGTTGTACAATAAAACATAGGAGCAGAATAAGGCCATTTAGCCAGCTTAGACTGCTCAGCCATTCCATCATGGTTGATTTATTTTCTGTCTCAACTCCATTCTCCTGCCATCTCCCTGTAACCTTTGACACCCTTACTAATCAAGAACCTATCAACCTCCATTATAGACATGCCCAATGACTTGGCCTCCACAACCATCTTGACAATGAGTACCACAGATTCATCAACCTCTGGCTAAAAGATTTCTCCCTCATTTTTGTTCTAAAGTTTTAGATGTTCTCGAAGTTTTAGATGTCATGCCGAATCTTTGCAAACTTCTAAGGAAGTAGAGGCACTGCCGTGCTTTCTTTGTAACTGCATTTACGTGCTGGGCCCAGGACAGATCCTCTGAAATGACAACACTGAGGAATTAAAGTTACTGACCCTCTCCACCTCCGATTCCCTGATGAGAACTGGCTCATGGACCTCCAATTTCCTCCTCCTGAATAATCAGCTCCTTGGTCTTTCTGGCATTGAGTGAGAGGTTGTTGTTGTGGCTCCACCCAAACAGATTTTCAGTCTCTCTCTTACATGCTGATTCCCCACCACCTTTGATTCAGCCAATGAATGTGGTGTTGTCAGCAAACTTAAATATGGCATTGGAGCTGTACTAACCACTGCATTGCATCCTTGCTTTTATATTCCATCCTCTCAAAATGAATGCTTTCATCGCATTTGCCTTCTCCCTGGCTGCGACAGTCTGAGAATATGCATGTCCTCCCTGTTACCACAGACCCAGTTCACTCCCACATCCCAAAGATGACCACTGTAAATTGCCCTGAGTGTGTAGGTTGGGGTAAGTTGATGGAATGTGGGGAGAATTAAATGGGGTCAGTGCAGGAAATGTGTGAGTGCTTGATGGTTGGTATGGACTCAGTGACCCTGATTCTGTGCTGTTGTATTTAAGACAGAGTCAGCTAAGGTATAGGCAGTGGAGTTTCGGATGAACTCTACATATTACCACTTTCAAAAATGGCTACTTCCCTTCAACCATTCGGCTCTTGCCCAACCCTAATCAATGCTGTGATCACTTTTATCACTATGCGCTAAAATGGACAGTTTTTATTCAAATTGTGTTCTTTCTTGTAAACGTTGTGTATAATTTGTTTTATGTATGAATGAAGGCCTGTTATATGCCTGTGATGCTGCTGCAGTAAGCTTCTCATTGCACCTGTGCTTGCGTGAATGATAAAACACTTGAGTCAAGAGATGGTCAGGATGTAAAGAGCCTGGTAACAAAGCAGATTGATCCTCGGCAACAGTGTGGAGCCAGAAAGTGCCAACTTTCTCCTTTCACAACCACGTCATGGATGGACATTGAATTTCCTGCTTCGCCAGCACAGATCAAAGGACATGAAACTTATAAACCAGCACATGTCCTTTGCCCCATAATGTTGTACCAACCTTTTAACCTACTCCAAAATCAATCTAACCATTCTCTCCCACATTAGACCTCCATTTTCTATCATCTATGTACTTATCTGAGAGTTTCTTAAATGTTTCTGCCACTACAACTACCCCAAGCAGCACCTTCTGCACCCCGCCACTCTCTGTGTAAAAAAGCTGCCTCTGACATCCTCTGCCACTGACAGTGAGATGGAGGAACTGAGGGAAATACATGTTAGTAGGGAAGTGGTGTTAGGTAAATTGAAGGGATTAAAGGCAGATGAATCCCCAGGGCCAGATGGTCTGCATCCCAGAGTGCTTAAGGAAGTAGCCCAAGAAATAGTGGATGCATTAGTGATAATTTTTCAAAACTCCTTAGATTCTGGATTAGTTCCTGAGGATTGGAGGGTGGCTAATGTAACCCCACCTTTTAAAAAAGGAGGGAGAGAGAAATCGGGGAATCATAGACCAGTGAGTCTGATATCGGTGGTGGGGAAAATGCTAGAGTCGGTTATCAAAGATGTGGTAACAGCACATCTGGAAAGAGGTGAAATCATCGGACAAAGTCAGCATGGATTTGTGAAAGGAAAATCATGTCTGACGAATCTTATAGAATTTTTTGAAGATGTAACTAGTAGAGTGGATAGGGGAGAGCCAGTGGATGTGGTCTATTTGGATTTTCAAAAGGCTTTTGACAAGGTCCCACACAGGAGATTAGTGTGCAAGCTTAAAGCACACAGTATTGGGGGTATGGTATTGATGTGGATAGAGAATTGGTTGGCAGTCAGGAAGCAAAGAGTGGGAGTAAACGGGACCTTTTCAGAATGGCAGGCAGTGACTAGTGGGGTACCGCAAGGCTCAGTGCTGGGACCCCAGTTGTTTACAATATAAATGATTTAGATGAGGGAATCTCCAAGTTTGCGGATGACACAGAGCTGGGTGGAGGTGTTAGCTGTGAGGAGGACGCTAAGAGGATGCAGGGTGACTTGGATAGGTTAGGTGAGTGGGCAAATTCATGGCAGATGCAAATTAATGTGGATAAATGTGAGGTTATTCACTTTGGTTGCAAGAACAGGAAAACAGATTATTATCTGAACGGTGGCCAATTAGGAAAAGGGGAGATGCAACGAGACCTGGGTGTCATTGTACACCAGTCATTGAAGGTGGGCATGCAGGTACAGCAGGCGGTGAAAAAGGCAAATGGTATGTTGGCATTCATAGCAAAAGGATTTGAGTACAGGAGCAGGGAGGTTCTACTGCAGTTGTACAAGGCCTTGGTGAGACCACACCTGGAGTATTGTGTGCAGTTTGGTCCCCTAATCTGAGGAAAGATATTCTTGCCATAGAGGGAGTACGGAGAATCAATCAGCAGATTGATTACTGGGATGGCAGGACTTTCATATGAAGAAAGACTGGATCGACTGGGCTTATACTCTCTGGAATTTAGAAGATTGAGGGGGGATCTTATTGAAACGTATAAAATTCTGAAGGGATTGGACAGACTAGATGCAGGAAGATTGTTCCCGATGTTGGGGAAGTCCAGAACGAGGGGTCACAGTTTAAGGACAAAGGGGAAGCCTTTTAGGACTGAGATGAGAAAAAACTTCTTCACACAGAGAGTGGTTAATCTGTGGAATTCTCTGCCACAGGAAACAGTTGAGGCCAGTTAATTGGCTATATTTAAGAGGAAGTTAGATATGGCCCTTGTGGCTAAAGGGATCGGGGGTATGGAGAGACAGCAGGAACAGGGTTCTGAGTTGGATGATCATACTAGATGGCGGTGTGGGCTTGAAGGGCCGAATGGCCTACTCCTGCACCTATTTTCTATGTTTCTATGTTTCTATCCCCATTATACTTTCTTCCATTCAGCATAATATTATGCCCCGTTGTATTAGCCATCCACCCTGGGAGAAAAGCACTGCCTGTACTCTCAGTCTATACCTCTTGTTGTCTTGAACACCTATATCAAGTAACCTGTACCTCACTCTGCAATTGGACTCTTGACTTCCTCACCAGGAGACCACAGTGTGTGCAGATTGGAAATAACATCTCCTCCTCGCCTACAGTCGACACTGGCAAACCTCAAGGATGCATGCTTAGACCATTGCTCTGCTCTCTCTACACCCATAACTGTATTGCTAGGCATAGCTCAAATGCCATCTATAAACTTGTTGACACAACTGTTGTTGGCAGAATTTCAGATGGTGACAAGCAAGTGTACAGGAGCGAAATAGATCAGTTTGTTGAGTGGTGTCACAGCAACAACATTGCAGTCAATGTCACTAAGACCAAAGATTGTAGACTTCAGGAAGGGGAAGTTGAGGAAACACACACCAATCATCACTGAGGGATCAGCAGTGGAACAGATGAGCAGTTTCAAGTTCTTGGGTTTCAATATCTCTGAGGATCTACCCTGGGTCCACAGAAAGCACCACAGCAGCTATATTTCATTAGGCAATTGAGGACACTTGGTATGTATGTCACCAAGACACAAATTTCTACAGATATACAGCGGAAAGCATTCTAACTGGTTACATCACTCTCTGGTATAGAGGGGGCACTACATAGGATTGGAAAGGTTGCAGAAAGTTGTAAGCTCAGCCAGTAGAGCCATGAGCACTAGCCTCCCCAGCACCCAGGACACCTTCAGAAGTTGATCCCTCAAAAAGGTAGCATCCATCATTAAGGACCCCCATCATCCTGGATATACCCTCTTCTCATTTCTACCATCAGGGTGGAGGTATATGAGCCTGAAGACTCACACTCAATGTTTCAAGAATGGACTTTTTCTCTCCACCTTCAGATTTCTGAATGGACAATGAACCCATAAGCACCTCAGTATTTCCCCCTCTTTCTGCACTACTTACATATTTCATTTATTTGATTTTATATATATATATATCTTACTGTCATTTACAGTGTTATTATTATGCATTGCAACGTACCACCATTGCAAAGGAACACATGTCATGACATACACCAGTGATATTATGCACTCATTGGCCTCGTTACACCTGTACACCTCATTATCTAATCAGCTAATGAACGGCAGCAACTCATTGCAGGCACAGACAAGAGCTTCAGTTGTTGTTCAGACCAAGCATCAGTATGGAGAAGAAATGTGATTGAAGTGACTTTGACCATGGAATGATTCTTTGAGTATCTGAGAAAATACTGTTCTCCTGGGATTTTCACACACAGCAGTTTCCAGAATTTTCAGAGAACAGTGCGGAAAACAAAAATAGATCTAGTGAGCAGCAGTTCTGTGGGTGAAAGTGCCTCTTTAAAGAGAGAAGCCAGAGGAGAGTGGCCAGACTGGTTCAAGCTGACAGGAAGGTGACAGAAACTCAGATAACAACACGTTACAACAATGGTGTGCAGAAGAGCATCTCTGTTGACACGACACTTTGAGCGTTGAAGTGGAAGGGCTACAGCAGCAGAAGACCATGAATAAACACTCAGTGGCCACTTTATTAGGTACAGGAGATTCCTGGTAAAGTGGCCACTGAGTGTATAGCAATGTGAACTAAGGTTGGAGCATATTTATAATGAGCATAAAGTGAGGTGGATTTATTCAATGCAATAGCCTCTTTTTATGCCAGTTTAATTGTTGGTGTAGCAAATTAAATATGTTTGAATTAAAAGGCGTGGACTGCTATTCATTGGATCTGAATAGCTTTTTGTAAGTTTTAGCTGGCTGCAACTGGGGAAGACAGCTGATAATCCAATTCCATGACACAATCCAAACTTTAACTGTGCAATCCATATACACAATCACATAAAATTATTAATGATATTTTTATAATTCTCCTGTCAAGGGTGTTGAACTTTTGGCCAACAGGTTCCATTGTGTGCATTGGTGTGAGACAGTTATATATTGTTCACTTGTTTACTCGGACTTGTTTGCTGTGACGTTACACAACACAATCAGGCCTTTGATGAAGCAGGACCTTCCCGGGAACCTGTTCAGAAATACATTGATTTGCTTAAACAGTTCAGGCTTATTTACAATCTTTAATCCCAGTTGGAGCACCATGATCCCAGAGTTTGTTTGTTTCCATAATTCCCTCATACATATATGGTGTTCCACCCTGGAGCCAATAATTACCTAGGGTTGGGAAGTTTTGCATGCCACTTCAACCATTAGAGCATAAAACTGTACAGTACAGTACAGTACAGGCCTTTCAACCCACCATGTTGTGCCAACCTTTTAACCTACTCTAAGATCCCGCCCACATTGCCCTGCATTTTCCTTTCATCCATGTGCCTATCACATGGATCAGTTCTGGTCACCTCACTGCAGGAAGGATGTGGATACCATGGAGAGAGTGCAGAGGAGATTTACAAGGGTGCTTCCTGGATTGGAGTGCATGCTGTATGAGAATAGGTTGAGTGAACTTGGCCTTGAAGCGACAGAGGACGAGAGGTGACCTGATAGAGGTGTATAAGATAATGAAAGACATTGATCGTGTGGATAGCCAGAGGCTTTTTCCCAGGGCTGATATGGCTAACATGAGGGGGCATAGTTTTAAGATGCTTGGAAGTAGATAGGGGGGAATGTCAGAGGTAAGTTATTCACATAGAGTGGTGGGTGCATGGAATGCCACTGCTAGCAATGGTGGTGGAGGCAGATACAATAGGGTCTTTTAAGAAACTCTTAGATAGGTACATGGAGTTTAGAAAAATAGAAGGCTATGCAGTAGGGAAATTCTAGGCAGTTTCGAGAGTAGGTTACAGGGTCGGCACAACATTGTGGAGCAAAGGGCTTGTGATATGCTGTAGATTTCTATGTTTCTATCTAAGAGTTTTGTAAATGTCCTTAATGTATATTCCTCTATCACCACCCCAGCAGTGTGCTCCAAAACATCCACCACACTTAGTGTAAAAAAAAATCCTACCTCTAACTTTCCTTCAATCACCTTAAAATTATGCCCTCTTGTTTTAAGCATTTCCACCCTAGGAATAAGACCCTAACTGTCCACTCGATCTAAGGCTCTTACCATCTTGTACACCTCTATCAAGTCACCTCATCCTCCATCACTCCAAAGGCAAAAGCCTTAGCTCTCTTAACCCTACGTATCTTCATAAGACATGCACTCCATTTAGGCAGAATCCTGGTAAATCTCTGGTGCACTCTCTAAAGCTTCCACATCTTTCCTATAATGATGCAAGCAGAAATGACCAGAATCTAGTGTGGCCTAATTAGAGTTTAAATAGCTGGAACATTACCGTTAGTTTTTGTAACGCTAAAACGTAAAATTAATCGAAAGAAAAGCATGGAGCCGGGAGATACATGTCTTAGTTTTCTAATTATGTATGCCATTCACGTATTTTTACATATAACCTGTAATAAATGATTTAAGCAACAAAGAATGCTTAATCAAACGATATATTTACAATTTTTACTTAATTGTGTCTCTGTCTTCTGTTGCCATAGACACAGCAATTTCAAATGTGTTGTGCTTCAGTTAGGAGCCATTTTTGAATTCTTTCTTGTAAGACTCTCCAAACTAAATGATCGCCCAGTGAATCGTTAAGTCCATTCCTGAACTGACAATGCTCAGACACTCTTCAATTCACCCACACATGCTGAAATGGACTCTCCTTCCTTTTGATTTTGTTTATGAGACCTAAAGCATTCTTCAATCAACAATTGTTTCGGCTCTAAATGTTCCTACATTACTTTCACAATATCAGCATGGCTCATTTCAGCTGGCTTTGGTTGGAGCAGTTAAACTCCTAAGCAAACCAGATACATTTCCACCCATTGAACTCAGCAACACGCACTTGTTTTTTCATCCATTTATTTCATTTGCTTCAAAACTCTGCTCAATTTGTTCACTATGCATTATCTAGTTATCTGTTGTGCAGTCAAACATCTCTATCTTTCCAATATAGCCAGCCATTTCTGCTTTTTAAAAATTTATCATTATCACCCAGTACTCATCTGTTTGTGAACCCACGGCTATACTTCTTGATAGTTAATCTCATCTGTTTTCTGCCTTTTTTAAAAAACTTAAATGCTCCTCTCTTATTCTGAAGAAAATTGTGCTGCACTTCAACATGTGTCAGGTTCGCTTTAAAACTTCCTTTTTCCAACTGTTAAGTTTTGCAACTCCAGAAAGTAATTGAAAGAAAAAGCATGTGAGACAGGATACTTGTCTGTACTATTTTTCTTCTCTTTCTTTTAGTAAGGCTCTCACATATGATGTGATGGTGTATTGATGAATGCCATTCACATACTTCCTACGTATAACCCGAATGAATTATGTAAACAGGCAAAGAATGTTTAATCGAACAAATATTTATGATTTTTACTGAAATATTGAATGTGCTACAGGTAGCTTCTGTTACAAGACAATTGAATAATTCCCTAGTGTGATCAGATGGACTCTTGTCCTCACAATCTACCTCATTATGATCTCGCACATTATTGTTTACACGCACTGCCCCTTCACTGCAGCTGTTACACTTTATTCTGTATTGTTATATTTTACCTTGTTCTACCTCAATGCACTGTGTAATGATCTGTATGAACTGCATGCAAGACAAGCTTTTCACCGTAGCTCACTCAATAATAATCAATACCAATGAAACTATTTGGAATTTAATTTCTAGTTCTAACTGATTGCTCCCCATGTGCACTGAATTAACTAGATTTTAACTAGCTTTCAGAACACAGAATACAGAACATAGAAGAGCACTGCACATGAACAGGCCCTTCAGCCCAAACCAATTCAATTAGTAGTCAAGAGGCCAACTAAACAAATCTCTTCTGCCTACATAATGTTCATATACTTCCACTTTCCTCACATTTGTGTGCTTAACCAAATAACTCTTAAAAGTCTCTAATGTATCTGCCTCTATCACCACCGTAGAGCACATTCCAGGGACCTACCACTTTTTTTACATAAATGCAAAAGCTTTCCCCTCACATCCCCTTTGAAGATCCCCCCCTCTCACCTTAAATTCATGCCCTCTGGTATCAGACATTTCAACCCTGGGAAAATGATACTGTCCATCTACTCTCTCTAGGCCTTTCATAATTTTCTAAACCTATGTCTTATGGTCTTATGATCTATTACCATATACTACCTTGAGGTTAATACTTTAGTTGATATTTCTCATTTTGAGATACAACGCAGTAATAGGCCCTTCTGATTCATTGAGTCTGCACCACCAAATTATATCCTTCTAACCAATTAACCTTCCAGCCCGTATGTCTTTGGAATATGGGAGAAAACTGAGTAACTGGAAGAAACTCGTGGGGTCATGGGGAAAACATACACACTCCTTCCAACAGCGGTAGATAGAATTTGAAGCTGTGTTGCTGACACTGCAGTAACATTACTCACTGCCACGCCAAAAGTATTTACAGGAGAATTTTGAATGAATGAAAAACTATACATAAGCAAAGACTGGCAAGCAACTTATGTGCAAAAGAACACTAATTGTGTAAATAATGGAAAGAAATACTGAGAGCATGAGTTGTAGAGTCCTTGAAAGTGGGATTATAGGTTGTGAAATCAGTTCAGTGTTGTGGTGAATGAAGTTATCCACCCCGGTTCAGGAGCCTGATGGTTGGGGGGTAATAACTGTTCCTGAATCTGGTGGTGTGGGACCTAAGGCTCCTGTACCTCCTTCCCAATGGTAGTATTGAGAAGAGAGCATGGCCTGAGTGGTGGGGTCCTTGATGATGGATGCTGCTTTCTAGTGGCAGTGATCCTTGTAAATGTGCTCAATGGTGGGGAGGGCCTTGCCTGTGATGGACTGGGCTGTATCCACCACTTTCTGTAGACATTCTATTCCATTGCATTAACTTGTATGTGAGGTAAGATGTGAAATAAAAAACCCTTAGTGTTCAACATTTTAATGCAGATGTGGCATTTAGTTTGAAAGTCTGGCACTATTACTCAGTGCTCAGAATGCAGTCAACTCTTTGTCAAACATTACCTTGATAGACCAGCACAATTTAGAAATCCAATCACCTTCTGTGTGAAATGGACGTTCTGGTTAAGTGTTTTCTGTGATTATAAATGCGTGTGATTGAATAGCTGTTTGAATGATTATAAACAGTGTAAGACAATGATTAGCAAGCCTGCTATTTTTATCAAGAGACTTCTCCCAAAAAAAGTCATGATTCAAGCTTGAAATTTATTTACCATTCAGTTGGGAAGCCTCAGTTTAGTAACAGTTGTTCACACAATGTTCACACAATTTGGAATTAGAATTTGAAATAATCTCTTACTGTTACATGTACCAAGGTACAATGAAAAATTTAAGTTTTCGTACCATCCAGACAGATCATTTCATTAGCGGCAGCTGACTTCTTTGCCAACTTGTCTCTTCCCACTGATCTCCCTCCTGGCACTCACCCCTGCAAGCGGGGCAAGTGCTACACTTGCCCCTACACCTCCTCCCTCGCCACCAGTCAGGGTCATCTACTGTATCCAGTGCTACTGGTGCTGCCTCTTCTATATCGATGAGAGCTGTCGTAGATCTGGGAAAACTACTTTGTTGAGCCCTTCTCTGTCTGACACAAAAGGCAGGATTTTCCAGTGGCCAACCATATTAGTTCTACTTCCCATTCCCTTTCTCACATGTTGGTCCATCTCTAAGACCAGAGTACAGCATCAAAATAGAGAGGCGTCCTTTTAGAACGGAGATGAGGAGGGATTTCTTTAGCCAGAGAGTGGTGAATCTGTGGAACTGTTTGCCACAGGCAGCTGTGGAGGCCAAATCTTTATGTACATTTAAGGTAGAGGTTGATAGATTCTTGATTGGTCAGGGCACGAAAAGATATGGGGAGAAGGCAGGAGACTGGGGCTGAGAGGAAAATTGGATCAGCCATGATGAAATGTCAGAGCAGATTCGATGGGCTAAATGGTGGGATTCTGCTCCTATATCTTATGATCTTAGGGTCTCCTCTACTGTCATGGTGAGGCCGCTCTTAGATTGGAGGAGCAACACATCATATTCTGACTGGGTAGCCTCCAACCTGATGGCATAAGCATCAATTTCTCTAGCTTCTAGTAATTCCTCACCCTCCCTCTTTTCTCTTTCTCCATTCCCCATTCTGATTCCCCTCTTACCCCTTCTCCTTATCTGCCTATCACCTCTCTCTGGTGCCTCTCCTCCTTCCCTTTCTCCCATGGTCCACTGTCCTCTCCTATCAGATTCCTTCATCTTCTGTCCTTTCTGATTTCCCACCACTGCTTTCTGAGGAATTGGTTATAACCTGCACCCACGGCTTTTGTCTTGTGCTTATATTCTTGTGGTGAAGATTTGTAATTTTTTAATATCCTCCTTGTGGGTTTCAGGGGCACATCTAAGTGGGAAACTACTGACAAAACCGAGGTTTCAATGATAAGTATCCTGTACGGTCAAGAAAACAGTGAGAAGAATTAATGCGCTCATGAGTAGTCCAGTTAAGTGCAGACTGCTGACAGATTAATAATAAAATCATGTTAAGCAGCTTATTTTCTCGATTGGAATTGACTGCACTCGTCGGTTAGGGTCACCTGAGGGATAGGCACTCTCTCTGTCTATCAGCCAGCTGCATGTGCCTTGCCAATTTTGCCTTGTAAATAGCATGATACCGTGCTTTGAGGTTGAAGGGTGATATTCGTCATAGGGTGTGATTATAATGGTATTACAGAATCCACGTTACTCATCGACGTCTGATGTACAGATCCCGTTTAACCCATTCAATTAATGATTTGCCTTCTGCTTCACTGAGGCTCAATAAGGCATCGGTCAGACCACACTCAGAGTATTGTGAGCAGTTTTGGGACCCTTATCTGTTGCTGGCATTGGAAAAGGCCCAGAGGAGGTTCATGAGAATAATCCTGGGAGTGACAGGGTTAATGTATGAGGAGCGTTTGATGGCTCTGGGCCTGTACTCGTTAGGGTTAGAGGAATGGGGGCGGGATCTCACTGAAACCTATTGAATATCGAAAAGCCTAGATAGTGTGGACATGGAGGGACTGCTTCCAGTTGTGGGGGAGTCTAGCACCAGAGGGCACAGCCTAGAAATAGAAGGATTCTCTTTAGAATAGAGGTGAGGAGGAATTTGTTTAGGCAGGGGGTAGAGAATCTGTGGAATTCATTGCCGCAGCCAGCTGTGGAGGCCACGCCATTGGGTTGTCATGGTAGCGTACCTGTTGATGCAATGCTATTACAGCTTGGGATGCCGGAATTCAGAGTTTAATGCCTCCTCCTTCTGTAAGTAAGTTTGTATGTTCCGTTCCATGTGCACATCGGTTTCCTCCGGGTGCTAGTTTCATCCCTCAGTCCAAACATGTATCGGTTAGTAGGTTAGTTAATCATTGTAAATTGTCCAGTGATTAGGCTCGGGTTAAATCGGTAGGATGCTGGGTGGCACAGTTCGAAGGGCCGGAAGTGCCTGTTCCTTGCTGTATCTCTAAATAAAATAAAATTTATTTAAAGCAGAACTCGGTAGGTTCTTAATCAGTAAGGGTGTCAAAGGCTATGGGGAGGAGGCAGCAGAATGGGGTTTACAGTGCTAACAGATCAGCCATGATGGAATGGTAGAGCAGACTCGATGGGCTGAATGGCAGACCAACAGAAGCAGCATCAACAACAACAATAATTGAACAGAATAAAACAATATAAGCCATTTTGCCTCCTTCCTGTACTTCCACCTTCACACACACAGATCTGTAGTCCTTGGCCTGGACTTACAGACTCACAGACATCAGGCTTACAACGTCCAGATCCCGGCCTAGGCTCACAGGCTTGACCTTCGGGCCTCTTCCTCTGGAATCTCTGAATCCAGTCTTTGACTTGTTAAGCTTTCTGCCTCTGGACTTGCATTGCACATTTCCAGTTCAAGTTCAAATGGACTGTACATATATACAACCACACAATGCATCCACAAAACCTATATCACTCACAGCTCATTAAACCAACATTTACCATAAATAGTTTAATAAAATATAATTTAAAATGCATGTAATGTGCAGCCAGGTGAACAGTAAATAGTACAGTCGACAGTAAAGAGCTCACTGTGCTGGTGATGAGACCTCGATGGTGGCAAGGTATCCACTCGTCTCACAGCCTGAGGAAAGAAGCCCAGTTTGACAGTCCTCGTCCTGGTGCTCCTGTACCTCCTTCCTGACGGTAGAGGGTCAAAGAGATTGTGGGATGGGTGGTAGGGATCCTCAACAATGCCTAGGTCACTTTATCTGCAACGCTCTCGGTAAATGTCACAACTCGAAGGGATGGAGACCCCTGGTATCCCCTCGGTGGTTTTACTGTCATAATTTTAGTTCTATTCCTTCTATAGAACCGCTCGACGTGCACACTTCCTCAGCAATTGCTTTTTGTTTCAGACTCCAGTATCTTCAGTCCCATTGTGACTCTGTTCCACTGAAAGACTTCGCGAGTGGGTATGAAGGGGCATTCACTTGTTTGAAGTGGATGGATGGATGTAGTGAATGAATCAGGATCAGGGAGAAATTGGAAGAGACACCAGCACAAATTAATGTATCTACCCCCTCATAATCTTGTGTAGTTGTATTAGGTTACCCCCTCAACCTCATCCACTCCAGGGAAAACAAACACATTATGATGAGGTTCTTTGTCAACACCACTTTTTCTCTGACAAGGCATCTGATGTGCAAGACATATGAAAATTAGGGATCAATGCTTCTTGACCATATGCTCAGTGGCCACTTTATGAGGTACTTCCTCATAAAGTGAGTGAATGTTCGTGGTCTTCTGCTGCTGTATCCCATCCACTTCAACATTTGGCATTCAGAGATGCTCTTCTGCACACTAGTATTGTAACGTCTGGTTATTTGAGTTACTGTTGTCTTCCTGTCAACTTGAACCAGTCTGACCATTCTCCTCTGATCTCTCTCATTAACAAGGTGATTTCACTCACAAAACTGCTGATGACTGGATGTTTTTTTTTCATTTTTTGCACCATTCTCTGTAAACTTTAGAGACCATTGTGTGAGAAAATCCCAGAAGATCAGCAGCTTCTAAGATTTTCAATCCCATCTGGTACTAACAATCATTCCATGGTCAATGTCACTTAGATCACATTTCATCCCCATTCTGACATTTGATCTGAGCAACAACTGAACCTCTTGACCATGTCTGCATGCTTTTATGCACCGAGTTACTGCCACATGATTGGCCGATTGGATATTTGCATTAAGGTGCCTCTAATGTATCATTTATCTGAAGTATCTTAAATGCCCAAATGTAATTACATCTTGCAGATGTAAATCCTTACAAGGTACCTAACAAGCAGGTTATTGAAGATACAAAGCATATTCTCTCTCCTCTCTCCCATTGGGCAGAAGATACACAATTAGAGATTACATGCCACCAGAATCAAGAACAGTTTCTATCCTGCTATTATCATTCTCTTCGACAGACCACCATACACTACAGATGAATTCTTGGTCTTCCAGTCTACTTTGTTGCAACATTTGCACTTCCTTTGTCTACCAGCATCGCACTTTCTCTGTAACTGAAACACTCTATTCTGCGTTCTGTTTTCCTTTTTACCACCTCGATGCACTTATGGAATGGTCAGTCTGGATGGGAAAACATACAAAAGCTTTTCCCTCTATCTCAGTACACATGACAATAATGAAGCGATTACCAATCAATAACAAAGATTAACTTAATTTGTCACATGTGCATTGAAATATTGAAACTTAACAGTGAACTGCATTGTTTGTGTCAATGAGAAACACAATCCGAGAGTTGTGCTGGGGGCAGCCCACAAGTGGCATAGTATGCCCACAACTCTTGCTGGAAATGTGGACTGTTTATTCCTTTCCATAGATAGTGCCTGACATCCCAAGTCCCTCCAGCACTGTATGTGTGTTGCTAACTCTTACTAAACCATACGGCTTCGGAATGTGGGAGGGAGCTGGAGTACTTGGAGAAAACCTGTGCAATCACGGGGAGGGCATACAATTTCTTACAGATAGTGGTGAGAATTGAACCCTGACCACTGGCGCTGTAAAGCATTCTGCTAACTTTGATGCTTCCATGCACATTGAGAGAGATTAGCTTTATCTGTCGCATGTACATTGAAGCATACAGTAGAACCTGTTGTTTGTGCCAACAACCAACACAGACCGAGCAGCACGTGGTCACAGGAGAATGTACAAGAGGCGGGAATTGAAACCTGATTTCTGATCGCTGGCACACTGTAAAGCATTGCACTATCCTAAAACTTTGCCGCTGAGTATGTTTTAATTTCAAGTGGGCTTAATTTCTATCTCCATTTGTAAAAACAAGCCTTTGGAATGAAAGGGCTCTGTGACTTAAAAAAGCGGCTGCCGTGATTGAGGTGTGGTTGACGGAAGCTTAGTGAATGATTAGATGTGATTTAATTTGCCTCCCTGTCAGCAGGAGCTGACGAGGCCTAAGTAGCTATGTCAGGAAAGCCTATCCATCTTCTGATCAGGCCCCTACATAGAAATTCATTCTCTAATTAGAAATTTCCTCTACAGGAGAAAAGAAAAAAACATGATCTAAATAAATACTTCCATTAGGGACATTGAGGCTGCAGTCAGATTGAACCAGTGAGTTATTAATGGAGGACAGCCAGCGAATGATTAAGATAGATGATTTATTAACAAATGGGCCAGATTGGATCGCTGCTCTGTTCTGGTGTCTCTTCGAAGGTCAGTCTGATCCTGATTCATTCACTCCATCCAGCCAACTGAATGCCCCTCGAGTCCTCGAAGGGCTTCACAGATTTCACAGAGGGGGTGGCAGGTAAAGTAATGATTAGCATAACACTTTACAGTGCCAGTGATCAGCGATCACTGTTTAATTCCCAGCACTGTGTGTAAGGAGTTTGTACATTCTCCCCTTGATTCCAGGTGCTCCAGTTTCCCCCCACATGGTTAGAGTTAGTAGGCTTTGGCAATGCTATGTTGGTGCCAGAAGTGTGGTGACTCTTGCGAGCTGGTTTGGACCGTGCTGATCGATGAAGCAAATGATGCACTTCACTGAAACAAAGGAACAATGATGGCTATCTTCCAATCCTCGAAACACCTCATCCGTGACAGGGTCCCTAAAATTTCTGCACTTGCCTCCCTCAGGGTCCGAGGGAACACCTTGTCAGGCCACTCTGATTTGCCTCAAGACAGCAAACACCTCCTCCTCTGTATCAGTATACACTGTGAACTCACTGTTATAGACTCTGTGTCCATCTTCCAAGTAAATACAGTTGCAAAAAATCCATTTAAGATCTCCACAATTTCTTGGATTGGCACATGATAGAAAAATGGAGGGCTATGTAGGAGGGAAGGGTTAGATTGATCTTAGAGTAGGTTACAAGGTTGGCACAACACAGTGGGCCAAAGGGCCTGTACTGTGCTGTAAGGTTCTATGTTTAATATTCTATGTAGGAGGGAAGGGTTAAATTGATCTTAGTGTAGGTTAAAAGTTTGACACAGTGGAGTGGGCCAAAGGACCTATACTGTGCTGTACTGGTCTATGTTCTGTATTCTATATTTTTTCTCAGTCCTCAACTTTTCACCCTTTCTTGCCTTACAATCAGTTATAAAGTTATACGGCAAAGAAACAGGCCATTTGGCCCAACTGGTCTATGCTAACCATGACCGCAATCTAATCTTGTCCCATTTGCCATTATTTGATCCATATCCCCCGAAACCTTTCCTGTCTGACGTCTGCAAGTGTCTTTAAATATGGTTTATGACCTGTATCTACTTCAAGCACTTTCGTTGTCAGCTCATTCCATGTCAAGATCAAAACTGTACCCCTTCCTTTGGAAACCCTGCCAAACGCCAGTTCTGCCCTCTTCCCTTGACCACTGGTAACCATGCTGGATGTCTTTGCCATTTCCCCTTAACCCCCTCCATTCTTCCGTTCAATCACCTTCCTTGTATTCAAACATCTTCTCACTAACTAGATGTCAAATTTAAAATAAAACAGAATAAATTGGTAAATTGGTTTATTATAATCACATATTACTGAGATACAGTGAAAAACTTTATTTTGCATAGATTTCACATGGATCACTCCATTACAACACTACATTGAGTTAGTACAAGGGAAAACAATAACACTTAACAAGAAAGTACAGTTAAGGCAGAGAGTATGATAAAAGACCGTAACAAAGTAGACCGTAAGGTTGAGAGTCAGTTTCTTGTACAAAGGGGCTGTATAATGGTTTTATACCAGTGAGATAGAAACTGTCCTTGAGCCTGGTGGTACATGCTTTCAGGCTTTTGTATCTTCTGCCCGACGGAAAAGGAGAGAAAATAAAATATCCGGGATCTGCGAAGAACAAGAATTTCAGGTTGTATACTGTAAACATTCTCTGATATTAAATGGAGCCATTGAAATGTGTAGGGTCTTCGATTATGTCAGCTGCCCTACAGAGGCAGAGTCTATGGAGGGGAGGCTGGTTTCCACGATGTCCGGAGCTGTGTCCACAACCCTCCATAGTTGCATGTAGTCAAGGCAGAGCAGTTAACATGATTCACTTGGATAGAAAGCTCTCTATGTCGGAAACACTCAGACAGTATCTGTGAAGTGAGAAACAGAGTTGGCGTTTCACGTTGAAGGCTTTGTTGGAACTCAGAGAAACAGAAAAGCTCAATTGCATCCAACATGCCGAGATTTGGATAGATTAACTACAAGCATCTGGCATATGGTAAGACAGAATTGTAGTGGGGATAAGTTGCTGAAAATGTCAGATTTTGTTTGATAGCACTTCTGTGAAATGCCTTGAGATGTTCTACTATCTTGAAGGCACCATGTGTAAGATATGACATATCCTGGGCCCAACAATTGATGCAATCATGGCAAAGCACACAATCAGCTCTACTTCATTTGGAGTTTGAGGAGATCTGATAAGTCACCAAAGATACTTATAAACTTCTATAGATTTACAGTGCAGAGCATTCTGACAGGCTACATCACCACCTGGAATGGAGGCACCAATGCAAGGGGACTCTGAGGCTGCACAGGGCTATAGATTCAGCCAGCTTCATCACGGGGGTTGAATCAACATTCTACAGGGGTTGTATTGAGAGCATCCTGAGCAACCGCATCACTGCCTGGTTTGGAAATTGCACCATCTCGGATCGCAAGACCCTGCAGCGGATAGTGAGGTCAGCTGAGAAGATCATCGGGGTCTCTCTTCCCGCCATCACGGACATTTACACTACACGCTGCATCCACAAAGGAAACAGCACTATGAAGGACCCCATGCACCCCTCATACAATCTCTTCTCCCTCCTGCCGTCTGGGAAAAGGCTCCGAAGCATTCGGGCTCTCACAACCAGACTATGTAACAGTTCCTTCCCCCAAGCTATCAGACTCCTCAGTACCCGAATCTTGGACTGACACCTTGCCCTACTGTCCTGTTTATTATTTATTGTAATGCCTGCACTGTTTTTGTGCACTTTATGCAGTCCTGTGTAGGTCTGTAGTCTAGTGTAGCTTTCTCTGTGTTTTTTTTATTACGTAGTTCAGTCTAGTTTTTTGTACTGTGTCATGTAACACCATGGTCCTGAAAAACGTTGTCTCATTTTTACTATGCACTGTTCCAGCAGTTATGGTTGAAATGAAAATAAAAGTTGACTTGACTTGACTTGACTTGACAGGCACAACCTTCCCACCACCAAGGGCATCTTCAAGAGTGCCATGCCTCAAGAAGATGGCATTCATCACTGAAGACCTTCATCATCCTGGACATGCCCTTTCTCATTATTACCATTAGGGAGGGGGTACAGGAGCCTGAAGACCCACGTTCAATGCTTCAGGAATAGGTCTTTCTCTCCACATCAGATACCTGAGCCGTCCATAACCCCATGCATACTACATTGTTCCCTTTGCACTGTAACCCAGATACATGATAGATTGGTATGGTAACTACTCTACCCGTCACCACAAAAAACTGCAGGGAGTTGTGGGCCATGGCCTCCCCTCCATGGATCCTGTCTATGTTTCTCACTGCCTCAGTAAAGCAGTCAGCATAATCAAAGAATTGAAGAGTCAACTCAAAAAATCATGTATGATTTACAAAGAATAATACACCACAGGAACAAAAGACATGGGAGCAGAATTAAACTATTCAGCCCATCGAGTCTGCTCTGCCATTCCACCATACCTGTATTATTATCCCTCTCAAACCCGTTCTCCTGCCTTCTTCGCATAACTTTGACACCCCTACTAATCAAGAATCTAACAACTTCTGCTTTAAATGTACCCAATAACTTAGTCTCCACAGGTGTCTGTGGCAATGAATTCCACAGATTCACCATCTTCTGTCTCCTCATCTCTGTTTTAAAGGGACATCCCTCTATTCTGAGGCTGTGCATTCTGGTCCTAGACCACCCTACTAAAGGAAACATCCTCTCCACATCCACTCTTATCCAAGCCTTTCAATATTTGATAGGTTTCAATGAAACCTCCCCCGCCCCTCATTCCGCTAAACTCCAGTGAGTACAGGCCCAGATCCATCAAACATTAACCCTTTAATTCTCGGAGTATTTCTTCTGAAACCCTGCTGGACTCTCTCCAATGGTAGTGCCTGTTTACTTAGATAAGGGGCCCAAAACTGCTCATAATATTCCAAGTATGATCTGACCAATGTCTTATAAAGCCTCAACATTACATCCTTGCTTTTGTATTCTAGTCCTCTCAAAATAAGTGGTAACATTGAATTTGTTCAAATTCAAATTTAATTGTGATTCAAGAATCCATGAATACCCATTAATACAGTCAAACGAAAGGCCAATGTGCAAAACACAGTACTAACAGTCATACACGGCATGAAGCACACATAACATATATAAGATAGCAGTGAAATACAGTCACACAATAAAAAATATAGTCCAAGTCCCTGAGTTCATAAGCATTGCAGCGTTCTGCTGTCAAACACAATACAGCTTGACTTCTGGCAATCAAACAGTGGGGGCCATCACCGACTCCAGCGTGGAGGTCCAACTCCAACGCCTCCCCCTGGGTGGCTGCAAACAGGTGACACTGCACCTTGGGGCCTAATCCTCACCACAACCAAGGCAACGTAGCTCACCCGCTGTCAGCCCCTGCTGTTCACTAAACCAATGAACTGGATTGCAACATTCCACACTATCAATGTCCAACAGACTCTTGTGAACACAAGAAAAGCAACTAAGATGATCACTGGCTGTAAGAGTGCACACATCGATACCTCTCCATCACTGGCAGTGCCACCGTCCACACCAAGTCCAGCTCCTTCAGTTTCCCCACCAACGAGCAACTCACCGATGGGGTAGACCAGCAGTACTTTAAGTACTTAATGTCCAGCAGGGTCTAGTGATTGTAAAAAAAAGTTTTAAAAAGACAGTAACACCATGGGTTGTCCCTATAGAAGTCACTGCGCCCAAGTGTGCTGCCATTTTATCCAAAGGTAAGATCTTGCCTTCCTTACCAGTGATTCAATCTGCAAATTAACCATTAGGGAATCCTGCACAATGACCCTCAAGTGCTTTTACAGTTCTCATTTTTGAGTTTTCTCCCTGTTTAGAAAATAGTCTCTGCCTTTATTCCTTCCACCAAAGTGAATGGCCATTCACTTTGCTGCACTATATTCCATCTGCCACTTCTTTGACCTTTCTCCTAATCCATCTATGTCCTTCTGCAGACTACCTGTTTGCTCAACATTACCTGTGCCTCTAACTATATGTATATCATTCACAAAGCCATCAATTCTGTCATCCAAATCATTGACATATAATGTGAGAAGAAGCAGTCCCAACACTGACCCCCCCCCCCCCCCCCCCCCGCCGCAGAACACCACTAGTCACTGGCAGCCAACCAGAAATGACCCCCTTTATTCCCACTTTCTGCCTCCTATCTGTCAGCCAATCTTCTATTCATAACAGTTTCTTTTCTGTAATGCCGTGGGCTCTTGTTTGGCACTCAATATAGCAGCTTGTCAATTGCCCTCTGAAAATCCAAGTAAACAATATCCACTGACTGTCTTTTATCTATACTGCCTGTAATTTCTTCAAAGAATTTCTACAGGTTTGTCAGGCAAGTGTTACCCTTAAAGAAACCATGCTGACTTTGGCTTATTTTATCATGTGCCGCCACATACCCTGAATTCTCATCCTTATAAATGGACTCCACCATCTTCCCAACTACTGAAGTTAGAATACCTGGCCAATAATTTCCCCTTTTCTTGTCTCCCTCCCTTTTAAAGAGCTGAATGGCATTTGCAATTTTCAGTCCTCTGGAACCATTCCAGAATTTAGTGATTCTTGGAAGAATCACTAATAAAGCCTTCGTAATCTCTTCAATTGTATTTTTCAGAACCCTGGGTCGCAGTCCATCTGGTCCAAGTGACCTACCTACCTTCAAACCTTTCAAATCCCAACCACCTTCTCCTTTTTAGCAGTAACTATAGTCACTTCTGTTGATTTTCTGGCATATTCTGCTGCCCTCCACAGTGAAGACTGACACAAAATACTTACGGTATTAAGTTCACCTGCCATTTCTTTTTCCTCCATTACTATCTCTCCAGCATTAATTTTCCTCTGTCCAATATCCACTTTCGCCTCTCCTTAACTTTTTATGTATCTGAATAACTCTGGATTTCCAGCATCTGCAGAATTCCTTGCACGTAAAACTTTTGTTATTCTCTTTTATATCATTGCCTAGCTTACCATCATATTTTGTCCTTTCTCTCTGTATTATTTTTTAAGTTTCCTTCTGCTGGTTTTTAAAATCTTCCCGATCCTCTAGCAGCCCACTAATGTTTGCCATATTGTATGTTCTCTCTTTTGCCTTTATACTTTCTTCGACCTCCCTTGTCAGCCATGGTTGCCTCATCCTCCCTTTAGAATACTTATTCTTTGTGATGTATCTATCCTGCTCCACTGAATTGCTCCCAAGAAACTCCAGCCATTGCTTGCTCAACACAACCTGCCTCTCCACCTATTTCTGCTATCATCCCTGCTAGTATCTCCTTCCAATCAACTTTGACTGGCTCCTCCCTCATGACTCCGTAATTCCCTTTACTCCAATATAATACTGATACAACTGACTCTTCCTCCCTCTCAAAATGCAGGGTGAATTCTATCATATTATGACCACTGCCTCCATAGGGTTCCTTTACCTTAAGCTCCCTCATCAAATCTCGTTCATTACAGAACACTCGATCCAGAATTGCCATTCGCTAGTGGGCTCAACCACAAACTGCTCTAAAAATCCATCTCATAGTCGTTCTACAAATTCTCTTTCTTGGATTCCCAGTCTGCCTTCATATGAAATCCCCCATGACTATCGTAACAATGCCTTATTTACATGCCTTTTCCATTTCTTGTTGTGATTTGTATCTCATATCCTGGCTACTGTTCGGATCGCTGTACATGACTCCCATCAGCATTATTTTATCCTTGCAGTTTCTTAACTCTACCCTCAAGGTTCACAAGGATTTTGATGTTTTGATGTACATATGAAAAGTAGTTAATTAAATGTGAGAAATAAAGCCAATAAAGCTAACCTTTTCTCAAAATTGACCTTGCCCTGTCAGAGATACTCCCTTTGTCCTATCCATCTCCTCCATATCTGAATTTTAAAACTAACTTGTTTTCTTACTTTCCAAGCTCTGACAAAGGGTCTCTTGACCTCTGATGCTGACTCCTTTTTTTTCACCAACTTTAGCAGATCTGCTCTGTGTTTTGACCATTTTTTGTTCTTGGTTCAGATTTCTAGCATCTCATAGTTAAGGTCATGTTTATTGTCATCTACACGAGTACATTTATGCACATGTGCAATGAAAAACTTACTTTCAGCAGCATCAGGGAACATGGCACCAGAAAATTAGCATTCACAAAAAGAAAAAAAAAGAATTTTTACAGGAAAAAATGCAGCAAGTACAAAAAAACAGTCAATTGTAATGCAAGGTGATGAGTGGTTATTGTGTTAATAAAATACAGTGATTAGGGGTGTGCCGGCTGGTACAGGAACCAAACAGTTGAAGAGAAGTTGCTGTTCTTGAACCTGGTGGTGTGGAACTTGAAGATTCTGTACCTCCTGCCCGATGGTGGCTGTGAGAAGATGGCATGGCCCAGTTGGTGAGGATCTTTGATGATGGATGTTGTCTTCTTGAGGCCTCCTGTAGAAGCTATCAATGGTGGGGAGGGATGTATCTTGGACTGTGTCCGCCACATCTTCATGATCTGCAGTATGTGTGTATCTTCTTACATTTCTGAGCATTTGAATTCCATACCAGACCATGATGCAATCAGTCAGAATACTTTCAGTAGAATACCTGTAAAGGTTTGTTAGTGTGTTTGGTGACAAGCTGAACCTCCTTTACCTCCTTAGAAAGTAAAGATGCTGGTGTGACTTTGTCGTGAATGCATCTGAGTGCTGGCCCCAGGGCAGTTTAAAAGGATCAACTTTAGTCACCACAAACATTTAGAAATTTCCTGTGGTGTGTTGGTGTGACATGCAACAAAAACAACATTCAACAATTCTAAAGAATAACGAATTACAGAAAAATAAGTTAGAGGTTAAAGCATAGTTAGGGATCAGACTGTGCATCAATGAATAAACACCAGCATGTATTTACAATGTAAACATCATCATAAAGAGTGGTTCACAATCAGATTTAATGTCAGTCATGGCTGTAGAGGCCAAGCACGCATGCCAGTGCTGATAGGGAGCAAGGGGAAGATGTCATTTCTGATCTGCACAGACTGTGGTCTCCCAGTGAGGAGCTCAAGGATCCAGTTACAGAAGGAGGAGCAGAGTCCCAGGTTTTGGAGCTTTTTGATTTGAACTGAGAGTATGACTGTGTTGGACACTGAGCTGTAGTCAATAAACAGCAGCCTAACGTAAGAATTCCTATTGTGTTTTAAAGAGTTTACGGTGCAGTAGAGTGACTGAGTTAACAGGGAGAGGAGATGGGCCTGAGTAGAATGATTAACTGCCTGAGAGATGTTAACACGGCCAACAAGTTTAAGCTGCTGACTCTCTCAAGCCCCATGTCAATCATTTAGCTTTAGTGACATTCCTGCAGGTCTCTCTCCTCCTTCGAGGGTGAGGATTGCTCCAGCTGTAAGGTGTACATATTCTGGTTATATATCTTGTATTCTTATGCTTTCATGAGGCTGCACCTCTTGTAGGTCATTCAGCCCATTCGAGTCTCCTCTGCCATTTCATCATGGCTGATTTGTTTTCCCTCTCAAGAGCATTCTCCTGTGTTCTACCCATAACCACTAACACCTTCACTAATCAAGAACCTATCAACCTCCAGTTTAAATATACCCAATAACAGGTTCTAAACAAGATGTCCTACTATTCAGATGTTGTACCGTCTGGTCCTAGACTTCCCCACTACTGGAAACATCCTCTACACATCCGGTGGGGAATCTATAAACCTATATGTGGTTTATAGATTCCCCACTGGTGATGTGGTTTATAGATTCAGAGAGCAGCAGGGACCACAGAGGGGGAGCAGTGAGAGAGAGGTGGAGACAGGTTTCCAGGAAGGGCACGTGGCTGTGGTAGCACGTTAAGTAAAGCCTCCTGTAGGTGGTGAATCTTCTGTTGCTACAACAATTTGCTTCAACAGTAAGCAATAAACAAACTAAAATTGCTCACTTAGATGCTTGCCAGCAGCCTCTGCACGTATATACTCATTCCTTCATGTCCACTTAGTCCAATTCAACAATTTTGTCCTTGTAATTTATAAATGAAGAGGCATCAATATAGATCACTTTAGCTTCTGCTAACTCTTCCTCTGACTTCTCTGACTCAGGCTCCTTCTGACCCCTGATCAATTTAATTCCCCAAGCAGCTCTCAAAGTGGTCCGTGCTTCAACTGGGTAATGAAACAGAGAAATTAGAATTGTTTATTTTGCAACACTTAGAAAATGAGTGTCCGATTGTTCAGATATAGGCCCCACTGCCACATCAGCTGTAAATTTGAAGTGAATTTGATTCTTATAGCTGCCTTCCAAAACCTATGTGCCGCGTAAATTATGGGACCTAATTTACTCTTTTGTTAAATCGAACTGAGCAGCCCAATATAACTCAGTCTTAATTTATACCTCTCTGTATTGGATTGACTGAGGCAAACTAAAATCAATACCAAACAGCTCCTCATCTTCCTAACTCATCGTTTCGTTTCAGAGACACAAGGGAGACAGTAGATGCTGGAAATCTGGAGCAACACGCACACAAAATGCTGGGAGAACTCAGCATCTAAGGAGGGCAATGGACAGTCAACATTTCAGATGCAGACCCTTCCTTCATCGGATTCAGATTCAGTTTTACTTATCACATGTACACTCAGTGGCCACTTTATTAGGTACTGTACACATGTTCGTTAATGGAATTACATAATCAGCTAATCCTGTGGCAGCAACTCAATGCTGTGGAACTGTGGACCAAGTGCCGGGCAATGTGATTAATATGTTCCCATTGGTTGCCATGTACATTGGGCTGAATAGCCTCTGTTTATGCTGCATGAATTTATGATTCAAATCATTTCTAACTCAAACTAATAATGTTGAGTTCCTTGCAACCTCTTTTGTAGATACCCTCACACTGAAGTTATCCTCCTTTGACCAATAAAACAGTCGGCCAGATTGAACATGACCCAGGTTTCACATCAGTGAGTTGATAGACACAAAGATTTTGCAGTAATGACCATATTGTTAGATTGATTTATTATTGTTATGTGTGCTGAGAGACACAGAAAAACTCTGTTTTGTCTGCCATCCGTACAGAGCATTTCGTCATAACATTTCATTGAGGTTCGTGTGAAAACGAGAACAATGAAGAATGAAGTGTTCCAGTTACAGAGAAAGTGCAGTGCAGGCAGACAATAGGACATAACTTGGTAGATATAGGACAAAACTCAAGGACATAACTTGGTAGATTGCAAAGCCGAGTCCATTTTATCGTACATTTGTTTTACATCAATATCATTGTTTGGTGAATTATTTGGCTTTTTGCAGTGATCTGACAAAGTTAATGCTCAACATAAATATCGAATTAACCTTACTAATTTGCTTTCACCGTTCAATAGTCTTACAAAGCAGGGTAGAAAGTGTACTTGAGCCAGCAGATCGGTGCTTTCAGGCTTTTGTATCTTCTGCCCAGTGGGAGTATGGAGTGGATAGGTGGTGTCTTTGATTTTGTTGTCTGCTTTACCGAGGCAGCAAAAGGTGTAGACAGAGTCCATGCAAAGAATCAAATCTGCAGATGCCGGAAATCCAAGCAACACACGCAAAATGCTCAGCACAAAACGTCGACTGTACTTTTTTCCATAGGTGCTCCCTTGTCTGCTAAGTTCCTCCAGCATTTTGTGTACTTTGCTTCCATAGAGGGGAGGCTGGTTTCTGTGATGCACTGAGCTGTGCCCACAACACTTTGCAGTTCCTTGTGGTCACATACAGAGCAGTTGCTGTACCAAGCTGTGAAAACACGTTACATAGATAAAGGAAACTAATGAACCATTCAGTATTTCACCCTAGTACAGTGCAGACACTACCTTAACACACCCATTAACCATCCAGGTCTTCTCTGCCACTTTGACTAACTGGTTTTGACTACTATGCAAGGCCTCAGTACAGAAAAGTACCCGTCTTAGGACAGAGATAAGGAGGAATTTCTTTGGCTAGAGGGTGGAGAATCTTTGAATTCATTGCCATGGATGACTTTGGAGACCAGGATATAATTTGGGTGGAAGCTGATAGATTCTGGATTAGTAGAGATATCAAGGGTTGTGCACAGAGGGCATGAGAATAGGGGTTGAGAGGGAAAATAAATCGGCCATGATGGAATGGCAGAACAGACGATGGGCCGAATGGCCTAATTCTGCTTCTAAGCTTTATGGTCTTATGCTCTTATAAATGTCAGCCTGGCCAGTAATGTATGCCATAAGACCATAAGCTTATGAATTAAGGCATTTGGCCCATTGAGTCTGCTCCGCCATTTCATCATGGCTGATCCATTTCCCTCTCATCCCCATTCTCCTGCTTTCTCCCTGTAACCCTTTATGCCCTGACTAATGAAGAATTTATCAACCTTTGCCTTAAATATACCCAGTGACTTGGCCTCCAAAGCTGCCTGTGGCAATGAATTCCACAGATTCACCCCCCCCCCACTAAAGAAATTCCTCCTCATTTCCATTCTAAATTGAAATCCCTCTATTCTGAGGCTGTATCCTCTGGTCCTAGACTGCCCCACCATAGGAAAATCCTCTGCACATCCACTCTATCTGAAACTTTCAATGTTCGATAGGTTTCATGAGATCCTCCCCCTTCATTCTGGTGAATTCCAGTGAGTACAGGCCCATAGCCATCTAATGCTCCTCATGTGACAAGCCTTTCAATGTTGGAATCATTTTTGTGAGGCTCCTTTGAACCCTCTCCAATGACACCACATCCTGTCTTTGATAAGGCATTCAAAGGTGCTCACAATAGTCCATGTGAGGCCTCTAAGTGTGGCAACTTCATGCTTTTCTGCCCACTGACACTCTCAAACTTCCAGATTGCTGCCAGTGTCTTCCACAGTGAAGACTGGTGCAAAATATTTATTCCATTCATCCATCATTTCCTTTTCCCCCCATTGCTACCTCTCTGGCATTGTTTTCCAGCAGTCCAAGATCTACTCTTGTTTCTCTTTTACACTTTTATATATCTGAAGAAACTTTTTGTATCCCCTTTAATATTATGCCCACAACATGATACCTTTAATATTATTGGCTAGCTTACCTTTGTATTCCATCTCTTCCCTCTTTATGATTGTCTTCTGTTGGTTTTTAAAAGCTTACCAATCCTCTAACTTCCCACTAATTTTTGCTCTATTATACACCCTCTCTTGGGCTTTTATGTTGGCTTTTACTTCCCTTGTCACCCACCGTTGTATCATCCTGCCTTTAGAATGCTTATTCTTCTTTGGGATGTATCTATCTGGTGCCTTCTGAATTGCTCCCAGAAATTCCAGCCATTGCTGCTCTGCCATCATCCCTACTAGTGTCCCTTACACTCTAATGAATTCCTTTCACCGATTAGATGCAGTTCAAACTCGCCTGTTCGCTGATTGGGCACAGTTCACACTCCAAACTCCAATGGGATATGCACCCCATTAACCCACAATTCCCCACTGTATGCTATTTTGATAACTGACAGTGACCCTTTAACGTTTAATTTCAAATTCCTTAATTTAGTTTTAACAGTCACCCTAATCCATGAAAACACAAAGGTTGGATCTCTGTTACAGACAGACAAAAGAATTCAATGTAAACAGGTCAAATGTTGACATTCTAATATTCAAAGGCACTTGTATACAATGTGAATGTGAAAGAAGCAAGGGTGAACTACAATGCTATAATGGATCTGTTCAGTTGGCCCTCTTCCCAGCACTTGCCATTCCACTAGCTACACTCAGTGGCTGCTTTATTCGGTTCCTTTTGCACCTAATGAAGTGGCCACTGAGTGTATGTTCATGGACTTCTACCCCATCCACTTCAAGGTTCAACATTTTGTGCATTCAGAGATACTCTTCTGCACACCGCTGCTGTTACATATGGTTATTTGAGTTACTGTCACCTTCCTGTCAGCTTGTACCAGTCTGGCCATTCTCCTCTGACCTCTCCCAGTAACAGGAGATAAGCAGTTTCTGCATTACTCAAACCATCCCATCTAGCACCAACAGTCATTCCATGGTCAAATTCACTTAGATCACATTTCTTCCCTATTCTGATGTTTTGTCTGAACAACAACGGAACCTTTTGACCATGTCTGCATGCTTTTATGCATTGAGTTGGTGCCACGTGATTGGTTGATTAGATATTTGCGTTGACGAGCAGGTGTGCAGGTGTACCTGGTAAGGTGGCCTCTGAATGTATGGTACAGAACTTGTAAAACTAAAGTCATGAGTTTAATTCCTAGCCAAGCAACTTAGGAAGTTTAGTTCAATATTGGGTGTTTCCAAAGATAATGAGCATAAAAGTTGTTGCATCGCTGTAAAAGGCCAAATAATTCACAAATAACTTTGTAAAGACTGAGGCATATAGGGGCACAGCTCGTAGAGCCGTTGTCTCACATTATCAGAGGTTCTGGTTCAATCCTGCCTCGGGTGCTCTCTGTGTGGAATTTGGATGTTCTTCCTTTGACCAATTGGGGTACTGTGGTTTCCTCCTACATCACAAAGTCGTTCAGGTCGGTAAGTTAATTGGTCACCGTAATGTGTGTAGATGAACGGTAGAGTTTGGAGAGAGTTGAAGACAGTATGGGGAGAATAAAAAGGAAGAAACAACATGATGGCATAACACTTTACAGAGCCAGCGACTGGGATTCATTCCCTGCTGCTGTCTGTAAGAAGTTTCTACGTTCTGCCCGTCACCACATTGATTTCCTCCGGGTTCTCCAGTTTCCTCCCACATTCCATAGTAGGTTGTAGACATGCAATGTTGGCACCGGAAGCACGGTGACACATGCAGGCTGCCCCAGAACATCCTTGCACCATGTTGGTCTTTGATGCAAATGTTGCATTTCACTGTATGTTTTGATGTACATGTGACAAATAAAGTTAATATTGTCTTTTAAAAAAAATGGGATTAAAGTGGGATTTGTGAAATGGGGCCCAATGGTCAGCACTGACTCATTGGCCCAAGGGCCTATTTCTGTGCAGATGTCTCTCTATGAACAAGTCCTGTCTGATATTCTGGCCAATCAAATGTATTGATCAATGTAACAAGTAGATCTTCTGATAATAAGATTCACAAGGACGTTACTAGGACCAGAGGACTGGAGTTATGAGGAGAGACTGGATAATCTGGAACAGTTTATACTTCCTTCATTCCTTCCCGGGGTAATAAAGTCTAAAATTAGAAGGAATAGATTTAGGTTGATAGGGGAAAGATTTAAAAGGAACCTGAGGGGCAACCTTTGCAAAGAATAAAGGCAGAAACTGTTTATTAAATGGAGAGAAAATTCAAAACTCAGAGGTGGGAGTTCTCGTCCAGGTTCCCCAAAGGTTAACTTGCAGGTTGTAAGGAAGGCAATTGCAATGTTAGCATTCATTTCTAGAAGATTAGAATACAAAAGCAAGGATGTAAAGCTGAGGTTTCGTAAGGTAGCAGTCAGACAGCACTTGGAGTATTGTGAGCAGTTATGGGCCCCTTATCTAAGAAAGGATTGTGTAGGCATTGGAGATGCTCCAGAGGAGGTTCACTAGGATGATCCTGTGATGTAAGAGTTAATATATGAGTAGTTTTTGATGGCTTTGGGTCTGTACTATCTAGAGTTTAGAAGGATGAGGGGGGATCAAATTGAAATCTATCGAATATTAAAAGGCCTAGATAGAGTGGGCATGGAGAGGGTGTTTCCTACAGTGGAGGAGTCTAGGACCACAGGCTACAGCCTCAGAATGGAAAGATGCCCCTTTAGAACAGAGATAAGGAGGAATTTCTTTAGCCAGAGAATAGTGAATCTATGGAACTCATTGCCACAGATGCCTGTGTAGGCCAAGTCATTTGGTATATTTAAAGCAGGCGTTGAAAGGTTCTTAATTAGTAAGGGTGTCAAAAAAGTTACAGGGAGAAAGCAGGAGAATGGGGTTGAGAGGGATAATAAATCAGATATGATCTAGTCTGTTTTGCCATTCCACCAGCCAAATGACCTAATCCTGTTCCTATGTCCTATAGTTTTATGGCATATATGGTTCAAGGTGCTAAATGTAATTCTGGTGGTTTATCAATCCAAATTTAACCATGGGGCATTAAAGATAGGGTGGTGATGAAGTTCATCTGATAGGTCAGACTGAAAGAAAAGTCTTAAAGAAGCAGAATGGGTTGTACATAGAGAGTCAATGATGAAAAGACTGGATAGAAACAGTCAGAGAGCACCACCGTACAGAAACAGGCTCTTCAGCCCATCTAGTTCATACCAAACTATTAATTTGCCTAGCCCATTGACCTGCATTGGGACTATAGCTTTCCATACCCCTCCTCTCCACCTACCTATCCAACTTCTCTTAAGTGTTGAAATCAAACCTACAATCACCACTTCTGCTAGCAGCTCATTCCATACTCTCACCACCCTCTGTGTGAAGAAGTTCTCCCACAAGTTCCCCCTAAACATTTCACCTTTCACTCTTAACTCCCAATCCCTAGTTCTGGTCTCACCCAGCCTCAGTGGAAAAGGCCTGTTTGCATTTACCCTTTCTATACCCCCCTCGTAATTTTGAATGCATCATTAAATTTCCCCTCGTTCTCCTATGCTCTGGGGAATTAAATCCTAACCTATTCAACCTTTCCCTATAACTCAGGTTCTCAAGACTCAGCAACATCCTTGTAAATTTACTCTATACTCTTCCAATCTTATTGATGTCTTTCCTGGTGGTTGGTGACAAGAACTGCATGCAATACTTCAAATTAGGCCCCACAACATCTTATACATCTTCAATATGACATCCCAACTCCTGTACTCAATAGTTTGCCAAAACCTTTCTTGACAGCCCTATCTATCCATGATGCCACTTTCAAGGAATTGTGGATCTGTATTCCAAGATCCCTCTGTTCTACCATACTCCTCAGTGTCCTACTGCTCACCATGTAAGACCTACATGGTACCAATGACGTAGGAAGAAAGAGTGAGGAGGTCCTGAAGAGTGAGAATGGAGAGCTTGTTAGGAAGTTAAAAAGCAGGACCTCGAGGGTGGTAATCTCAGGATTGCTACCTGTGCCACGTGCCAGTGAGGGTAAGAGTAGGATGCTCTGGAGGATGGACACGTGGCTGAGGAACTGGTGTAGGGGGCAGGGTTTCAGATTTCAAGATCATTGGGACCTCTTCTGGGGCAGATGGGACCTGTAAAAGAGAGACGGGTTACACCTGAACTACAGGGGGATCAATATCCTTGCAGGGAGGTTTGTTAGTGCTATTGGGGGGGGGGGTGTTTAATCTAGATTTGCAGGGGGATGGGAACCAGAGTGCCAGAGTAGATAGTGGAACGAAGGTGAAAATAAATGATGTTAATGTTTCATGCAAAGTCACAAATAGAAGGGTTGTGTGTGGTGGTAATAATCTTCTGAGGTGTGTCTATTTCAATGTGAGGAGTATTGTGGGGAAGGCTGACAAGCTGAGGACGTTAATTGACATGTGGAATTATGACATTGTAGCCATTAGTGAAACTTGGCTACAGGAGGGGCAGGACTGACAGCTTAATGTTCCAGGGTTTCGATGTTTCAGACGCAATAGAGGCAGAGGGATGAAGGGTGGGGGGGGGGGGGGTGGTGGTACTGCTAGTCAGGGACAATGTTACAGCAGTGCTCAGGCAGGACAGATTAGAGGGCTTGTCTACTGAGGCCATATGGGTGGAGCTGAGAAACAGGAAAGGCATGACCACATTAATGGGGTTGTATTATAGACCACCCAATAGTCAGCGAGAATTGGAGGAGCAAATCTGCAGAGAGGTAGCAGACAATTGCAGGAAACATAAAATTGTGATAGTAGGGGATTTTAATTTTCCACAGATTGATTGGGACTCCCATGTTGTTAAAGGTCTAGACGGGTTAGAGTTTGTAAAATGTGTTCAGGAAAGTTTTCTAAGTCAATATATAGAGGTACCGACGAGATGTTTTGGATGCAATATTAGATCTCTTATTAGGAAATAAATTAGGACAAGTGATGGAAGTGTGTGTAGGGGAACACTTAGGTTCCAGTGATCATAACACCGTTAGTTTCAACTTGATCATGGATAAAGATAGATCTGGTCCTCGGGTTGAGGTACTAAACTGGAAAAAGGCCAAATTTGAAGAAATGAAAAAGGATCTAAAAAGCGTGGATTGGGACAGGTTGTTCGCTGGCAAGGATGTGATTGGTAAGTGGGAGGCCTTCAAAGGAGAAATTTTGAGAGTGCAGAGTTTGTATGTTCCTGTCAGGATTAACGGCAAAGTGAATAAGGATAAAGAACCTTGGTTCTCGAGGGATATTGGAACTCTGATAAAGAAGAAGAGAGAGATGTATGACATGTATAGGAAACAGAGCAAATAATGTACTTGAGGAGTATAAAAAGTGCAAAAAAAAACTTAAGAAAGAAATCAGGAGGGCTAAAAGACATGAGGTTGCTTTGGCAGTCAGGGTGAAGGATAATCCTAAGAGCTTCTACAGGTATGTTAAGAGCAAAAGGATAGTAAGGGATAAAATTGGTCCTCTTGAAGATCAGAGTGGTCGGCTATGTATGGAACCAAAAGAAATGGGAGAGATCTTAAATGGGTTTTTTGTGTCTGTATTTACTTAGGAAACTGGCATGGAGTCAATGGAAATGAGGCAAACAAGTAGTGAGGTCATGGGACCTATACACATTGAAGGGGAGGAGGTGCTTGCTATCGTGAGGCAAATCAGAGTAGATAAATCCCCAGGACCTGACAGGGTGTTCCCTCGGACCTTGAAGGAGAGTAGTGTTGAAGTTGCAGGGGCCCTGGAAGATATATTTAAAATGTCGGTATCCACGGGTGAGGATTGGAGGATAGCTCATGTTGTTCCATTGTTTAAAAAAGGCTCAAAAAGTAATCCGGGAAATTATAGGCCAGTAAGTTTGACGTCTGTAGTAGGTAAATTATTGGAAGGAGTGCTAAGAGATAGGATCTACAAGTATTTAGATAGACAGGGACGTATCAAGGAGAGTCAACACGACTTTGTGCGTGGTAGGTCATGTTTAACCAATCTATTAGAGTTTTTCAAGGAAGTTACTAGGAAAGTGGGTGAAGGGAAGGCAGTGTCTGTTGTCTACATGGACTTCAGTAAGGCCTTTGACAAAGTCCCGCATGGGAGGTTAGTTAGAAAGATTCAGTCGCTAGGTATATATGGTGAGGTAGTAAATTGGATTAGACATTGGCTCAATGGAAGAAGCCAGAGAGTGGTAGAGGAGGATTGCTACTCTGAGTGGAGGCCTGTGACTAGTGGTGTGCCACAGAGATCAGTGCTGGGTCCATTGTTATTTGTCATCTATATCAGTGATCTGGATAATAATGTGGCAAATTGGATCAGCAAATTAGCTGATGATACAAAGATAGGAGGTGTAGTGGACAGTGAGGAAGGTTTTCAAAGCTTGCAGAGGGACCTGGACCATCTGGAAAAATGGGCTGAAAAATGGCAGATCGAGTTTAATGCGGACAAGTGTGAGGTATTGCACTTCGGAAGGTCAAACCAAGGTAGAACATACAAGGTAAATGGTAGGACACTGAGGAGTGCAGTAGAACAGAGGGATCAAGGAATACAGATAGAAAATTCCCTAAAAGTGGTGTCATAGGTAGATAGGGTAGTAAAGAGAGCTTTTGGTACATTGGCCTTTATAAATCAAAGTATTGGGTATAAGAGTTGAAATGTTATGGTGACGTTATATAAGGCATTGGTAAGGCTGAATTTGGAGTATTGTGTACAGTTTTGATCGCTGAATTACAGGAAGGATATTAATAAGGTTGAAAGAGTGCAGAGAAGGTTTACAAGGATGTTGCTGGGACTTGAGAAACTGAGTTACAGAGAAAGGTTGAATAGGTTAGGTTATTCCCTGGAGCGTAGAAGAATGAGGGGAGACTTGATAGAGGTATATAAAATGATGATGGGTATAGACAGAGTGAATACAAGCAGGCTTTTTCCACTGAGGCTAGGGGAGAAAAAAACCAGAGGACATGGGTTAAGGGTGAAGGGGGAAAAGTTTAAAGAGAACATTAGGGAGGCTTCTTCACACAGAGAGTGGTGGGAGTGTGGAATGAACTGCCAGGTGAAGTGGTAAATGCAGGCTCACTTTTAACATTTAAGAAAAACTTGGACAGGTACATGGATGAGAGGTGTATGGAGGGATATGGGCCGGGTGCAGGATAGTGGGACTAGGCAAAAAAAATGGTTTGGCACAGCCAAGAAGGGCCAAAAGGCCTGTTTCTGTGTTGTAATGTTCTATGGTTCTACCCTGGATGGTCCTCTCAAAGTGCAACACCTCATATGTGCCTACATTAAATTCCATCTGCCATTTTTTTTCATCCCATTTTCCAAGCTGGTCCAGATTCCACTGCAAGATTTGAGAGCCTTCCTCACTGTCCACTACACCCCCAAACTATTGATCCAGTTTATTACAAACGTTTGTACATTATCATCTATATACTTGATATAGATGACTAATACCAATGGACCCAGCACTGATCCCTGTGGCACACCACTTCTCACAGGCCTCCAGTCAGAGAGGCAACAAATCCAAACACTCTCTGGTTTCTTCTGCAAAGCCAATTTCTAATCCAACTTATGACCCCATCCTCAATATCAAGTGTCTAAACCTTCTTGACCAACCTCCCTTGTGAGGCCTTGGCAAATGCCTTGCTAAAGTCCATGTAGACAACATCCACAACAGGAGAGACGTTACGGTGAAGATAACAAATTACTCGCCAGGATCCTCTAGCTATCATTTTATATGCCAAACATCCCAGACTTCCCATTGGATCCCAGCCTGTACCTTTTTTGGAGATGCTGGTGATTCAGTGGTTGGTTTTGGACCAGAAATTCCGAGACCTAACCCAACAATCCAGATGATGTGATTTCACGTTTTACTATGGCAGTTGTAGAACTTAAATTTAATTAATTAAATAGATTTAGATGCACATTTATTTATCACATGTACATGGAAACATACAGTGAGATGTGTTGCTTGTGTTAACATACCCGAGGTTGTGCTGGGGGGTGACCCACAGTGTCTCCTCACATTCCAGCGCCAACATAGCATGCCCAATGTGTTCAGCAGAACAGCACATGGAACAATAACATCAACAACAACAAAACAAAACAACAATAGCGACTCAATCACCTTTCGGCACTTCCACCCACAACCCCTACTCATGCACATTCAGGCTTCCAACCACCTCCTGGCCTTTGGTCCAAACACACAGAACAAGCCCAAGTAATATTTATTCTGATGGGATAAAAAGCTTAACAGATCAGGAAGCATTTGAGAATCGAGAAACAGTTAAGGTATTGGTTACCTGACTGTTCAAAGTCAAAGTCGAGTCTATTTTCATATGTGCAAGTACACACAGCATCACAGACACATACAGTAACATAAAGTACATTCACAAGAAATCAGACATTTTATGAGAAATGACACAATTAGAACAAAACAAAGAAAAGTGTTCATCAGAACTTAATCCAATTCTGTTGAATGGTAACTAATCTACAATGTTGACTCTTTCTCTTTCCATACACCTTCTGTTCATGTATCTGTACAAATTTCTCTTAAATGTTGAAATTCAACGCTCATCCACCACTTTAGCTGGTAGTTCATTCCAGACTCTCACAACCCTCTGAGTGAAGAAGTTCCCCCTCATGTTCCCCTTAAATACTTCACCTTAACCCATGACCTCTAGTTGTAGTTGCACCCAACCTCAGTGGAAAGAGCCTGCTTGCACTTACCTTGTCCATACTCCTCATAATTTTCTATACCTCTATTAACTGTCACCTCATTCTCCTACGCTCTAGGGAAATGCAAAATTTAATTTAATTTTGCATTGTATTTGGCTCATAAATCACGAATGTAAAAGTTTTGAACTGTTGAAGAAGAGCTTCTATCCCAATGTTATAAGACTAATAAATATTTTAACAGTACAATAAGATGGACTCTTGACCTCACAACCTTGCACCTTATTTATCAAGCATAGTAAATCAAAGCAACTGGACTTGTGTTGTCTAGAAAACATTTCACCACCCATCCAATCACAAACAAGAGAAAATCTGCAGGTGCTGGAAATCCAAGCAACACACATCCAAGAGACTTGTTTCAGTTCTAATCCATGGTAAGTAGTTCTCTGACTTATAAACTCTGAGTTGTTTAAAGGTATAGAATCACATGAGGGTCATTAAGAAACAAGAGAAAATGTGCAGATGCTGAAAATCTGAGCAACACACACAAAATGCTGGAGGAACTCAGCAGGTCAGGTAGCATCCATGGAAAAGAGTACAGTCGACACTTCGGGCCGAGACCTTTTTGCAGGACTGGAGAAAAAAAGCTGAGGAGTAGATTTAAAAGGTGGGAAAGAGGAGAGAAACACAAGGTGATAGGTGAAACCTGGAGGGGGAGGGATGAAGTCAAGAGCTGGGAAGTTGATTGGTGAAAGAGGCAGAAGACCATGGAAGAAAGAAAAGAGGGGAGGAAAACCAGAGGGAGGCGATGGGTGGGCAAGGAGATCAGGTGAGAGAGGGGAAGGGGGATGGAAAACGGTGAAGGAAAAGGTGGGAGTGGGGGTCAATACCAGAAGTTTGAAAAATCAATGTTCATGCTATCGGGTTGGAGGCTACACAGACGGAATATAAGGTGTTGTTCCTCCAACCTGACCGTGGCCTCATCACGACAGTGGAGGAGGCCATAGATGGACGTATTGGAATGGGAATAGAAAGTGGAATTAAAATGGGTGGCCACTGGGAGATCCTGCTTTTTCTGGTGGGTGGAGCGTAGGTTCTCAGCAAAGCAGTTTCCCAATCTATGTCCCTCTCCACTGACCTTCCTCCTGACACTTATCCTTGCAAGCAGAACAAGTGCTACACCTGCCCCTACATTTCCTCCCTCACTACAATTCACTGCCCCAAACAGACCTTCCAGGTGAGAGGATACTTCACCTGTGAGTCTGTTGGGGTCATCGACTGTGTCTGGTGCTCCCAGTGTGGCCTCTTGTATTTCGGTGACACCTGACGTTGATTGGGAGACCGCTTCGCCGAGCACCCATGCTCCATCAGCCAGAAAAAGCAGGATCTCCCAGTGACCACCCATTTTAATTCCACTTCCCATTCCCACTCTGATATGTCTATCCAAGGCCTTCTCTACTGTCATGATGAAGCCACACTTAGGCTGAAGGAACAGCAGCTTATACTCCGTTTGGGTACCCTCCTACCTGATGGCATGAACTTTCGGTAATGCCCCCTTCTCCTTCACCATTTCCCATTCCCTTTTCCCTATCTTGCCTGATCTCTTTGCCTGCCCATTGCCTCCCTCTGGTGCTTCTCTTCCCTTTTCTTTCTTCCATGGCCTTCTGTCTCTTTCATCAAACAACTTCGCAGTTCTTTACTTCATCCCTCCCCCTTCAGGTTTCACCTATCATCTTGTGTTTCTCTCTCCCCTCCCCCCCACCTTTAAAATCTACTCCTCAGCTTGTTTTCTCCAGTCCTGCAAAGGGTCTCGGCCCAAAGCATCGACTGTACTCTTTTCCGTAGATGCTGCCTGGCCTGCTGAGTTCCTCCAGCATTTTGAGTGTGTTGCAAGGGTTGTTAAGAGCCATAGGGGTATTGAGAAGGTCTCAGCTTTGCATGAATGAAGATGTGAACTGTTTGTGTAGATGCAAGAGTAGAGATGTTAAACCAGCATTGCAAGTAGCTGATAGGTGTGTGGTACCCCAACCCCTCTGTTCAGGGAAAACCCATCCCAGTTCACACCTCCATTCATGCAAAGATAAGATTAATGACCCTCTCATTACTTTTATACTTTTAACAACCCTCATGTACTGGCTATACTTTTAAACAACTGACAGTGTGTATATAAATCAGAAATCTACCCGCCAGGGGTCAGAACTGACGAAACCTTGGATGAGTGGCCAAACGTCTTCAAGCCAACACAACAAGTCCAGTTGCCTTGATTTACTGATAAACAATGAGCAAGATGACTGAGAACCTTCATAGACTCCTTGCACCTATTGTCAACCTGCACTGCACTTTCTCCATAACACGTCATTTTGTATTCTGTTCTCGTTTACCTTGTACTACCTCAATGCACTGTCTAGTGATCTAAACAGAGTGGAAGACCCACACTTTTAGTGTACCTCAGTATGTGACAATAATAAACCAGTTCCAAGTACTTAAATTCGTTCAGTTAATTATTTTAATTAAATTCAATTAAAGTGGAGGTTGATAGGTTCTTGATTGGTAAGGGTGTCAAAGGTTCTAGGGAGAAGGCAGGAACACAGTTGAGAGAGATTAAAAATTAGCCATGATGGAATGGTAGAACAGACTCAGTTGAATGGCCTAAATCTGCTCCTGTACCCTATGGTCTTATGGTGTTATAGCCTCTTCCTGTGTTGTATTTTTTTAACCCATCTTTTCTACGACCAATGACCAAAAGTGTTGCTCTCAAATGGAACCTAACTTTTATTTTCTCAGTGGGCCACAATGAAGCCTCGTGTGTTACAATTAAGGTTTCATCGGATAGAGACGTGTAATTTCCAATAGCTGACTCTTACATTAACAATGACCTTGTATGTAATGAAGGCCCCTGTGTAATATCTTCTAAATAAACATTACATTGTAAAGATCACATTACATTAGCACGCCAGTGATATGCTTAGCAATCAGACTTGCTCCGAGCTTGCTGTCACACCAATCGACTGATTAATCTTTTTAATTTAGGTGCTTGATAGAGGCGACCCATAGCTCATCTTCAAATTTACTAATCAGCTTGGATTACACGCGCTACGGTGTGACTCTGCCGTCTCTGCAGCCACCTTGTCTGTCAAAGACAATTCACACTTTATTTATTTTCTTTCAGAGACGTTGGCTTCCAGTGTAACATTTAAAATTCCCAGATTCGGAAGATAAATCTTATACAAATCTGTCTCCACCCTTCACAAATTTTGAGATTAGATTTAGATTTAGATTTATTTATCACGTGCACATTGAAACATAGTGAAATGAGTTATTTGCATGATCAGCCAGCACGTCCAAGGAAGTGCTGGTGACAGCAATGATACCGTGCCCACAATGCTTGGCAGAACAACACAGAACTCAACAAAACAGAATGCAACAAGCAGCAAAACAGCAGCAGCAGAACTTTCCTTACACCCTCCCTCTCATTGTCCCATCCACACCCATATACAGTCCTTTAACCCCAGGACAGGCTGTCTCCTTCAGGCTCCAGCTGGCTCCACTGCCCACCTCCCCAGTGGACTTGCCGAGCTTTCAGACCCAGGGTCCAGCCCACACGCCTTGACTTCCAGACTCCTGATTGGCCTTCAGGCTTCGATGTGGACCTCCAGTTGTTCACCATTCATCTCTCTAGATTCTCAGTCCAGTGAGAAACCATAGGACATAGAAACCATAGGAAGGGTGCAGAGGAGATTTACAAGGATTGGGGAGCATGCCTTATGAGAATAGGTTGAGTGAACTCGGCCTTTTCTCCTTGGAGTGATGGAGGATGAGAGGTGACCTGATAGAGGTGTATAAAATGATGAGAGGCATTGTTTGTGTGGATAGTCAGAGGCTTTTTCCCAGGGCTGAAATGACTATCATGAGAGGACACAGGTTTAAGGTGCTTGGGAGCAGGTACAGAGGAGATGTCAAGGGTAAGTTGTTTTTACTCAGAGAGTGGTGGTGGAGGCGGATACGATAGGATCTTTTAATAGGCTCCTAGATAGGTACATGGAGCTTAGAAAAATAGAGGGCTATGGGTAACCCTAGGTAATTTCTAAGGCCAGGACATGCTTGGCACAGCATTATGGGCTGAAGGGCCTGTACTGTGCTGTAGGTTTTCTATGTTTCTATGTCCTCCTCCAGATCTTTATACTTTGTATACTTTTGATTGAATCAGCCAATGAGCAGCTGGTAGTCGGGTGAACAACTAGGAAGATCATGTCAATGACTTAGGAGGGTCCAAAAGGAAATGAGAATAATCGAGGGAAAGGTAGGCCACTGCATCTCATATCAGTGGTAGGGTAGCCATGGGAGAGGATTCTTAGGGACATGATTTACATGCATCTGGAAAAATACAGACTAATTAGGCACAGTCAGCATGGCTTTTTATGGGGCAGGTCATGTATGGCAAACTCGACTGAGCTTTCTGATGTGCTAATAAAGGTGATTGATAAGTGTAGGGCAGTGGATGATGTCTACGTAGCATTTGACAAGGTCCCTTGTAGTAGGACAGAAAGAGAGAAAGATTAGCTTTATTTGTCAGAAGCACCTCAAAACATTACAACATGAAATTATATGCATCATTGCTTCAAATCAAATGAGTGAAGATTGTGCTTGGGACAGCCCTCAAGTGTCACCATGCTTCCAGCACCAATAGATCAATAGGTATATTTAATATCAGAGAAATGTATACAATATACATTCTGAAATTATTTTTCATTGCAAACATCCACAAAATCAGAGGAGTACCCCCAAAGAATGAATGACAGTTAAATGTTAGAACCCCACAGCCCCACCTAGCTCCCCCTCCCATGCAGCAGCAAAGTGACATACCCCCCACCAGCAAATAAACATTTGCACCCTCCACTGAGCACCCAAGCGTGCAGCAAAGCAAAAATAAAGACACAGACTTACAGTACCCCAAAGTCTACTTATTCACCCGGTAATTCAACATACTACAGGTCTCTCTCCCTAATAAAGGAAAAAGAGGTATTCCCGTTTCACATACCAAGCTCAGAACTTACTAACCCTAATATTTGGAATATGGGAGAAAACTGGAGCACCAAGAGGAAATCCAGGCAGCCACAGCAGAATGTGCAAACTCCTTACAGATTCCGATGGGAATTGAATCCTGATTGGCGAATACTGGGGCTGTAAAGCAGTTGTGCTAATTCTATGGTACTGGGATGCAGTGGATTCATGGTGACTTGGTAGTTTGGATTCAGAATTAGCTTGTACATATAAGACAGAAGGTAGTACAGTCGGCCCTCCTTATCCGCGAATTCAACCAACCGCGAATCGAGAAAACCCGGAAGTGCTCTTCCAGCCCTTGTTGTTCGAGCATGTACAGACTTTTTTCTTGTCATTATTCCCTAAACAATGCTGTATAACAATTATTTTACATATCATTTACATTGTATTAGGTATTATAAGTAATCTAGAGATAATTTAAAGTATATGGGAGGATGTGCGTGAGTTATCGTGGATCAGGATCGAAAAAAATCAGAAGTTCTCTTACTAAGTAAGTCGCAACAGGTACATCCGGTATTATTTAGCATCAGTTAGTCAAATGTTTGCATTCATATATAGTATATATATTTTACCTTTCTATGCATATAGAACACTTAAGAACGTATGTTTCAGCACCGGGCTCGGGAAGTTCCCGAGTTCGATCCAGTGACAGACCGCTTTCGAGTGTGCTCTCCTTCCATGCCGGGTTGATGTGGAGGATCAAAAACCCCAAAACCCCAAAACCCAATAATTAAACCACTGCGTTGCTTAGTGGTAATTGTAGCTTTCAGCGGGGCAGGGCCTTTCTCACTTTAAAATTGTTCCAATCGTTGATTGACTGTAGCCTAACGCTTTTACAATGACTGATGACGTTTCACCTCTTTCCAAATGCTTTAATATTTCCACTTTATTTTCAATCGTGATCGTGATTACTTTCGTGAACAGAAACACTGTGGATTCAGAGCTCTACCACTGGGTCCTAATGTCCAGTGCATTGAGACAGGTTGAATAAGGGACTTGAGTATCCGTGAGAGGACCCGGAACCAAACCCTCGTGGATAAGGAGGGCCGACTGTAGTTCACAGGTTAAATTTTTGTTACCAGTGGTGTTCCACATGGATCAGTGTAATTTGTGATATATAAATGACTTGACGAAAATAACTGCAGTTTGATGAGTAAGTTTGCAGAACACATAAAAACTGGTGGTTTTTCAGACAGCTAAGAAAGTTGTCAGATGATACTTCATGATACTTGCAAACACCAGAGGGCATATGTACAAAGTTAAGGGAGGGAAGTTTAGGGGAGACATCAGGGGTAAGTTTTTTACACAGAGGGTTGTGAGTGCCCGGAATGACTTGCCAGAGATGGTGGTGGAGGCTAAAACATTAGGGGTACTTAAGAGCCTCTTGGACAGGCACGTGAATGAAAGAAAAATGGACGGTTATGGGGTAGTGTGGGTTTAGTACTTTTTTTTAAGGATTATATAGGTCTGCACAACATGGAGGACTGAAGGGCCTGTACTGTGCCGTAGTGTTCTATGGTTCTATGATGTTGAGTCACCAATATGGGCCAAGAAATGGCAAATGAAGTTTAGTCCTAGCAATCTTTTTGGTTATTTGTCAGTTTTGTTTATACATAGTTTGTTTTATAAATTCTTTGTATTTCTTTACTGCCCAGTAAATGTCTGCAAGAACATGAATCACAAAGTAATATATGAAACATGCGCATACTTCGATAATAGATATTATTTTGACTTTAATTATGAAATGTTTCAGTCCAAGTATAAGGGAGAAGCAAACAGTTAACAGCATCAATGTAGAGAGTAATCTTGGGCGGCACAGTAGCGTATTGGCTGGCCTGGCGCTATTACAGCGCCAGAGACTCGGGTTCAATACCTGTCACTGTCTGTAAGGAGTTTGTACAAACTGTGTGAGTTTCCTCTCACATTCTAAAGCTGTGCAGATCCGCAGGTTAATAGGTCACATGGGTATAATTGGGCGGCGCGGGCTCATTGGGCCAAAGTACATGTTACTGTGTGTGTCTCTAAATAAAACTAACTAAATAAAATTAATTTCTGTACACAGAGAGTGACACAGAAGATGCTGCCATTGGAATGGTGGTGGAAGCAGAAATAATTGTGGCATTTAAGAGGCTGCTAGAAGGCATTAACATACAGGGAGTGGAGGGTATTTAATTTTTATGTATTACACTATGTTGCTGCTACAAAACAAATTTTACAATTTATGTCATTAATAGTAAAACTGATTCAGATTCTGATTATAATTTGAATGAGGATCATGTGCAGGCAGAAGGTATTAATTTAATTTGAGATTACGTTCAGCACAGATATTGTGGACCAAAGAGTGTGTTCCTTTATGAACTGCTCTAAGTGTTGTTAATGAATTATCAATGTATTATAAAACTGCAATTTCACCTCCTTTAAAACTGTCCCGTATTGTTTATCTTGTATTTAAAGTTCCTGACTAATTAATTAAGTTACTACTTGTGGCTTTTATCTAACGCCAGTGATGTCACCTCAGCCCTTTAGTGACATAGAGTCATACAACCCCACAGCTCAGAAACTGGACCTTTGGCCCATTTAGTCCATGCCAAGCTATTATTCAGCCTAGTCCTACACCGGGACCAGAGCCATCCATACCCCTACCATCCATGTATTCAGTCAAACTTCTCTTAAATGTTGAAATCGATCACTCAAACACCACTTCCACTTCCACACTCACACTACCCTTGGGTTCCCCTTAAATATTTCACCTTTTACTCTTAGCACATGACCTCTCTCCCAACCTCAGTAGAAAAAGCTTGCTTACATTTACCCTACTTTTAACATTCATAGTTTCGTATACCTCTACCAAATTTCCCCTAATAAATCTCCACCAAATTAAGCATTCATTTTGAGAGGACTAGAATATAAAAGCAGGGATGTAATACTGAGGGTTTATACCACCGAATGAACAATGTTCCTCCAGAGCAAGATGCACGACACAGGACATATAACACACATGCAACACATAAAGTAATATTACCACAAATAAATTAACAAGTATACAAGAGTATTAAGAACTCTTAGCTCACTCTCACAGAACAGAACCTTTCCTGAGTTCTGACTAAAAGTCTTCCACCTGAAATATTAACTATTTCTCTTTCCACAGATGTGGTCCCACCTGCTGAGTGTTTCTAGAATTTATTTTTTTTTAAATTTAAGTACTTACAGCAAAATGTAGTTTGTTTAGATTTTCAAGACACAATGATCCCGGGTTTAAGGTTTGGGAAAGACCCAAGGAAGGAGGTAATGGTGAAATGTGTAATTCAGGCTGTTGTCATGGAACAAATGTTATGCCTCTGTAGAGATCATGAAGAATGAATAAAAACCAGGACTATCATTGTCTGGGCAGTGAGATAAGATTTAAATGTGTCCAGACTTTATGAACAACTTGACGACACTCTCCTCACGATCGCCCCTTAAATAAATCAAGTTGAAGTTCAAGTTTAATTATCATTCAGGCAGGTATGAATACAGCCAGACAAAACAGCATTCCTTCAGGGCCAAGGTGCAAAACACATTACCAACAGCACAGATCACAGTGCACGTAGCAACCTATCCAGTACCAAGTGATTCAGGTTTCAGGTCAACAGCAGAGCTGAGTAATATACACGACTGAAGTGCGTCGCATTTTCAGAACTGATCACTCCAGTTGGATGTTTGATCATGAAGCCAAATTTGTGCCTCTCGCCTGATTACAGGACTGTAGCAAGATGTCAAGGGAAAGCATTCCAAGTAGCTCCTGATGTGCTCATTTATGGAAATTCAACATTTTCACTGATTAAATATTAACCGAATTGTTTAGTGGGCATGACATCATGAATTGTGATTATCCAGAAAAAAACACTTAGTTAGGTTACTTTCACCTCACACTACAACAGATTTATTTGATAACTTTGTTCCTGTTGAGGAGGAATTTGATACCGCAGTTTCCACCTGTAGTGTACAACTTTGAAACTTACTGACTAAAAGCCACATTGACACACATAAAATGCTGGCGGAACTCGACAGGTCAGGCAGCATCCATGGAAATGAATACAATTCACATTTTGAGCCGGGAACCTTCATCAGGATGGTCGCCCACATCGTCACAGCAGCTTCAAATCTGGAAAACATACTACGATATAGCCAATAGGAATTTCTGAATATCAATATCAAGTGTATTAAGAGTAGTAAGAGCTCTTAGCCCACTCTCACAGAACACTTACTGTTAGAGATTGCCATAACACTGGGGTAAACCTGGACACCAGCCCCAGCTGGGAGACGCTGCAGACTGTGCAACAAGAACAAGCAGAAGCTTGGTAAGGAGTCAGGGTTCATGCTAAAGCTACACCTTCCAAGCCTCACTTCCAACTGTCTTCCCCTCAAACACCTGATCGATTGCTAATAAAATGGATGAAATGAGACCGAGATTTACCATACAAAGGGATTTACATGACTGCTATGTGAGGATCTTCATCGAAACCTGGCTGGATCATGATGTACCTGACACAGCTATCGAGGCCTACCGTGCTGACAGGATGCAAGATTCCGTAAGAAATCAGGCGGTGGCTTATGCATTCATGTTAACAATACCTGGTGTATGAACTCTGTCATCATTGATAGTCACTGGAATAAAGCCAGAGGAGGTCAGATGGCTATTTTGGTAAAAAATGAAATCAAATCCTTGGAAAGAGTGGCAGACAATTGGAAGATGTTGAATCCTTGTGGGTGGAATTAAGAAAGTACAAGGGTAAAAAGACCCAGCTTGGAGTTGTTTGTTGGCCCCTGAACAGTTGCCAGGATGTGGGCTACAGTGGGAGAAGGGGTATGTCAAGAAGGCAATGTCATGATAGTCATGGGGCATTTCAATTTACAGGTAGATTGGAAAATCGGTTTGGTGATTTTGTAGAATGCCAGTGAAATTTTAGAGCAGTTTGTAGTTGAGCTCACTAGGGGATCAGCTATTCTGGATTGGGTTTTGTGTAATGGACCAGATTTGATTAGGGAGCTTAAGGTAAAGGAACCCTTAGGAGCCAGTGATCATAATATGATAGAACTTGCACTGAAATTTGAGAGGGCAAAGCTGAAGTCAGATGTATCAGTATTACAGTGGAATAAAGGGAATTACAGAGGCTTGAGAGAGGAGCCGGTTAGTTCCCTGGAAGTGGCAGCAGAGCAGCAAAGTCTGGAGTTCCTGGAATCAGGAAAGATACATCCCAATGAAGAAGAAGTATTCTAAATGCAGGATGGTGCAACTGTGGCTGACAAGGAAGGTCAAAGCCAACATAAAAGCAAAAGAAAAGGCATGTGGTAGAGCAAAAATTAGTGGGAAGTTAGGGAATTGGGGAGCTTTTAAAAACCAACAAAAGGCAACTAAAAAAGTCATGGGGGGAAAGCATGAAATACAAAGGCAATCTACTGACAATATCAAACAGGATACCAGCAGTTTTTCAGATATATAAAGAGTAAATGAGAGGTGAGAATAGATCTTGGATTGCTGGAAAACGACACTGGAGAGTCAGTAATGGGGGACAAAGAAATGGCAGATGAACTGAATAAGTATTTTGCATCAGTCTTCATTGTGGAAGGCAATAGCAGTATGCTGGAATTTCAGGAGCGTCAGGGGGCAGAAGTGAGTGCAGCTGCTATAACTAGAACAAAGGTGAATGGTGCAATAACCATAACCTTTCATTCAACATAAAAAAGAACAAAGAAATGATTATCAATTTCTGGAGATCAAGAAGCTATAAAAAGTTCCACTACTCATAAATGATGAATCAGTAGAAAGGGTCTCCAGCTTTAAGTTCTTGGGAGTGAACATCACAGAAGATCTCCCTTGGGCCACCAATACCTCTTTGATCATAGGGAAGGTTCAGCAGTGCCTATAGTATCTTAGGAGTTTAAAGAGAGCAAATCTGTCCCAAAAATCTGCTGGTAAATTTTTAGGGCTATGCCATTGAGAGCATACTAACCTACTGCATGACAGTATGATACACTAACCGCAACAAGGCCAGCCAGAAAGCCCTTCAACGAGTGATCAGGACTGCACAGAACATCACAGATACCAGATAAGGAAGCCATCTACAGCAGGCTCACAACATTGTGATGGACTCATCCCACCCCAGTGATCACCTGTCCAGTCTCAAAGTTCTAAGTAAATTTATTATGAAGTACATTTATGTCATCATATACAACACTGAGATTAATTTTCTCAATAAATCCTTAATCAAATCAATGAAAGACCACACCAACCTGGGTGTTCAACCGGTGTGCAAAGACAAAAAGAAAGAAGTAACAATAATAAATAAATAAGCAATGAATATCAAGAACATGAGATGAAGAGTCCGTGAAGGTGCCTCCTTAGCTTGTGGGGGCATTCCAATGATAGAGCAAGAGAAGGTGTCGGCTTTGGTTCAAGTGCCTGATGGTTGAGGGGTAATAGCTTCCTGGACCTGGTGGTGTGTGTCCTGAGGCTCCAGCACCTCCTAACATCTGGCAGGAGATACAGTAACGTATCTGCATGGACATCGAGTCTCAAAAGCAGCTTTCTCCCCAGGGCTGTTGTGCAAATGAACGGTGCCCCACCTCCACCCATTCATAATCCATAGGCACTATGGACAATCTCTAAGTGCAATACATGGGCACGAGCAATATTTGGGTTTAAATGGGGCAGCTACCTTTCCTTTGATTTCAGAGCTCTTAGTAGTTTTTTTTTACATTTCAGCTTTAAATTTTGAAGCTATTTTATACTTAATCATTTTATATAACATGGGCTTCAACAAGTGAAGGTAATTTAGATGTCATTCTAAATAACTCAACATTATTTTAAATTTAGTCATTGTGTTTTTAGTAATTGAATTGTCAGTATGCTGTTTTGTACAAATGGAATAGCACTGCAATTTCATTGTCCTCAGCAATGATGATCAAGCTCAAACTAAATATTTAACAAATAATAAGGTGCATTTATGTCACAAGTCAAAACGTAAACAGTATAACGCCACTGTTGTTTCATATGTGATGAGACCTGGGTGGTGGCAGGGAATTCAGTTGTCTCAAAGCATAGGGGAATAAGCTATTTCCCATCCTAAGAGTCCTTGTCCTGCTGCTGCAGTACCTCCTGCCTGATGGTAGGGATTCAAAGAGATTGTTGGATGGATGGGTGGGATCATTGAAGATGCTAAGGTCCCTGCATACACAGTTTTCCCAATAAATATCTCAGATGGGAGGAAGAGAGACCCCAATGATTCTCTCAGCAGTCCTTGGAATCCTTTGTAGGGTCTTGGAGTCAGATACTTTGCAATTCCTGTTCCAGAGAGTGATGCAGCTGGTCAGGACTCTCTCCATGGAGCTCCTGTAAAAATTGGTTAGAATTGGTTGGATTCTCATATCAAGCTCCTCTTTGCTTCCTGCTAGTCAGCCATACTTCTATCCATACTAATATTTTTCCTGGAATACCATAGGCTCTTGTTTAGAACCCTCATGAGCTGCACCTTGTCAAAGGCCTTCTGAAAATCCAAGTAAGCAACATCTCCTTTGTCTATCCTGTCTATTATTACCTCATAGCATTCCAACAGATTTATCAAGCACCTGAATGAAATCATACTGACTTTGGCCTATTTTATCATCTACCTCTAAGTACAATGAATCATCATCCCTAAAAATTGACTCCAAGATCTTCCCAACCATTGAAGGCAGGCTAACTGGCCTATAATTTCCTTTCATTTGCTTACCTCCATTCTAAAGAATGGAGGAACATTTGCAATTTCTGCACCGATGCATCCACCTTTCTTTATCTGGTGTTCATTCCCCCTTACGTGACCAGATTCAGCTCGACACCAGCAGCAACAACTGATGGTGTGCATGCACTTTGCACAAGATCCTAGAGACAATAGGAGGCTTTCAGCGGCAAAGTTGGTCCAATTTGTCATATACAGAATTTTAATATACAAAAATGTAGGGAAAACATAGTAGTTAGCATAACTCTATTCCAGTGCCATCTATCAGAGTTCACTTCTGTGACTATCTGTGGAGTTTTTACATTATCCCTTTGTCCACTTGGGTTTCCTCCCACTTTCCAAAGACGTACAAGTTAGTAAGTTAATTGTCCATATGGGTGTACGTGGGCGGGGTAGACTTGTTGGACTTTTACTGTGCTATATCTCTAAATCTAAATGTAAACTCTAAAACCAAATGGGCATGTATGAAATTTTGAGAAAGCAATACATGCTTGACTTCTGAAAACACTTTCATCCAATCAATTAACCTTTAAATGCAGTAAATTTTATAATACAAGACACACGACACAACTAAATTGAACACAGAAAATTCCCAGTCAGCAGTGATGTAGGATGTAAGGGATGATGAAAGCATATTGACCCGCACCAATTTTTATCCATGGAAAGCATCCTGTCTGGCTGCATCTCAGCTTCAAAGGGCAACTGCTCTGCTTGGGAATGCAAGAAAGCAGAGGGTTATAGACACAGCTCAGCACATCACAGGAACCGGCTTCCCATCCAAAAGTGCAGTGCAAATAAATGATAAAACATACCCTGCTGTTGGAAGACTAACAAAATTGTTCCCTAGTACAACAGATGGACTCCTGACCTCACGGCCTTCTGCAGTGTGATTTTGTACTTCAATGTCTGCCTGCACTGCACTTTCTCTAGCGGTAACACCTCATTCTGCATTCTGTTATTGTTTGTCCTTGTACTTGGAGCATCATGGTAGCGTAGTGGTTAGCACATTGCTTTACAGTACCAGCAGCCAGGATTCAATTCCCGCTGCTGTCTGCAAGGAGTTTTGTAAGTCCTCCCTGTGTCCATGTGTGTTTCCTCCAGATGCCCTGGTTTCCTCCCACACTCCAAAGACACGCGGATTAGTAGGTCAATTGGGCTGCCTGCACTCTTTGGGTTGGCGAGGCCTTATATCTCTAAGTTAAATTACTACCTCGATGTAGTGATGTGATGAATGATCTGCATGGATGGTATCTCACTGTACCTCAATACATGAGACAAGAATAAACCACTTTACTGCTTGAGAAAGACGGTGCATTCAAGCAGACCCTTCAGCCCAATGAGTCCATGCCGACCATCAGCCACTCATTGAAGTATTGAGAAAGCCCCTCTTCAACACTGTGCCTGGGGTCTGAAAGGGGACACAGATCTCAGTTTATACTCGGTCAGGAGAGAAAAGAAGATTGTTGTTATTTGTCACATGTAGATCAGAATATCGAAATATACAGTCAAAAACATGGTTTGCAACAAATTTGCAACAAAGGATCGTGCTGGCCAGCCCACGCGTCACCGTGCTTCCAGTGCCAATGTAGAATGCCCTTCAATTCATCTAAATGTTGTGCTATGCATGTCAGTCACAATGTTAAACCAATCAACACGACATATAACATGAAAGGAAAGACTCTTGAACCAGTCAGCCACCACCCATATCTTGGTATTGAAATTAGCAAGGATCTTAACTGGGCATGCCACATCAATCAGATTACAACCAAAGCAGCCAAAATGCTGGGTATCCTGCGAAGAAACCTCCACTCATGTAGTGAATCCGTCAAGGTCATGGCATGCAAGACACTCGTCCGTCCAAAGCTGGAGTATTGCACGGCCATATGGGATCCCTATCAAGCTAACAATAAGAAGTCCATCGAAAAAATCCAACGCTGTGCTGCTGGCTTTGTGCTAAACGATTACAGCAGGAAATCCAGTGTCACCAACGTGCTCTCTAACCTTCAGTGGGAACCACTTGAAAACCGACGTACTAAACAACAGTTGATCTCCATTTTCAAAGAAGTTCACAACATCACTCCATCAGACATCCAAATTTGTCACATCCAAATTCTGTTCAACTCGACAGCAAACTGGACCTCACATACTGGAAAACCCGTCGTTCAGTGAGATTTGCTCCCAGTACTCCCTCTACCCACGATCAACAAGAGAGTGGAATCTTCTGCCGCCGGGCCTGCGCGGTATTTCTTACATTAATATTTTTAAAGATAGACTCAATCAAATCAGCTTAGGGGATCTAGTTAAAAAAGTTGACTTTACAATTTAACTCTCACGCCGTTCACACCGACTGCGCGTTATAACAGCCGTCCGGCAGTGATGGCGTAGTACCAAGCAGAAGCAGCTTACTAACTCTTAGAGGAAATGAAAGTACCAGAGGAAACCAATGTGGTTATACGAATTCCTTAGAGACAGTGGTGGCAATTGAATCTGAGCTTACTGCTAAGCTGCCATGTGGAAGGGTGCCACTGTTGCCTCCGTATTCACATACTGAGGTATGTATTCTCCCCGTGACTGTGGATTTCCTCCGGGTGTTCTGGGTTCCTCCCACATTCCAAAGATGTACAGGTTCTCCTTAGTCCAATATAAGTATCCCTCGTTGCAAGCTCAGATTTGCAACTTGCAATATTCTGTTAACTTGTAGTCTAGTTCTACCTGGAGTCAGATAGAGGGCTAGAGAGGCAGAGAGCCTTGTCAAACCAGAACAGAGGAATGGCAGCTGGTGAGAGCTCGACTATCGCATCTCCTCGGCACCTACGACATCTTCAAGAGGCAATGCCTCAGAAAGACAGCATCTGTCATTAAGGACCCCCAGTCACCCAGGGCATTCCCTCTTCTCATTGTGGGACGGTGGGACAGGAGCCTGAAGACAAAACAGTCAATGGTTCAGGAATAGTTTCTCCCCCTCCACCATCAGATTCTGAACTGACAATCCCTCACTGTTTGCTTTTCTTTTTTGCTCTTTTTGCACTACGTAGTTAATTTAATTTATAAATATAAATATATATTTATTTCTTATTGTAATTTATAGTTCACTTTTATGACTACGTGTAGCACTGTACTGCTGCAGTAAAAACAACAAATTTCACAACATATGCCAGTGATATTAAACCTCATTCAGATTCCTTGGGGAACCAGGAGCGATGGTTAGGGAAGGGGGTGGGGGTGGAGATGCTCGGACAGCCGAGAGGTCAGCGAGGGTCACCAATAAATTGCTGCTGTTGAATGAGTTTACTGAATTGAATGCTTCCTAAACAGCTAAGGGTGACGACATATGGAAGTGGCTGTTTAATTAAACTAATGAAATGGAGACATCACCACAAAGGGGGTGAGGGGTGGGCCTCTGAGAGACTTGGCTGAGCAGAATGGTTTAGCACAATAGGAACACTGGTGTCAGATTAATGTTGGGGAGGTTTCTATCGTGTTCAGGGGGCTGGTTTATGTTCTCATTGTATCCAACACTTAATCTGAGTGGTGTGGGAGGCTGCTCCCTCCTTAGTGCTGTTTGTCAAAGCCACTAGAACTCTTTTCTGAGAGAGGAGAGAGAGGGATTGCTGGGACAGATCAGCAAGCAGAACCATCTGTACAGGTTAAAACCTTGGATATCCTGAGGCGTAAACACTACCACACCATCCAGGCCATGCTCTCCTCTTGCTGCTGCCATCAGGAAGGAGCCTTAGATCCCACACCACTAGGCTCAGAACAGTTATTACCCCACAGCCATCAGTCTCCTGAACTATCGAGAATAACTTCGCTCACCTCAACATTGAACCGATTCCACAACCTATGGACTCACTTTCAAGGACTCTACAACTTTTGTTCTCAATATTATTTATTAGTTATAATTACTATTTGTTTTGAATTTTCCTAATTTGTCTTTGGCACATTGATTGCTAGCCAGTCATTGTGCATAGCTTTTCGTTGACCCTATTGCATTTCTTTGTTCTACTGTGAGTGCCCACGAGAGAAGGGTGTTGTATACATACTTTGATAATAAATTTTACTTTGAAATTCTGAACTTTGAAAGTTGAAATCCCTCCCTACATTTACCCATTGCTAGTGTAAGTGGAGGCTTGGTGACGTAGCGGGTAGAATAACGCTTTATGGTGCCAGTGATCGGAGATCAGGGTTCAATTCTCGCCGCTGTCTGTAAGGAGTTTATACTTTCTCCCTGTGATCACGTGTGTTTCCTCTGGATACTCTGATTTCCTCCCACGTTTCAACGAAGGGAGACTAGCATTATTTTATTTGTCCCATGTACATTGAAACATACAGTGAAATGTTCCACTTTACGTCAAATCAAATGGATTGCACTGGGCCACACTTCCAACGCCAACATTACATAAGGCCAGGTGAGGGAGAAGACAGATGGCCGTGGAAGGTGGGGGAAATAAGTGGAAGAGGGAATCTGATAGGGAAGCACATTGGGCCATGGAAGGTGGGGGGAATAAGTGGAGGAGGGAATCTGATAGGGAAGCACATTGGGCCGTGGAAGGTGGGGGGAATAAGTGGAAGAGGGAATCTGATAGGGAAGCACATTGGGCCGTGGAAGGTGGGGGGAATAAATGGAAGAGGGAATCTGATAGGGAAGCACAGTGGGCCGTGGAAGGTGGGGGGAATAAGTGGAAGAGGGAATCTGATAGGGAAGCACAGTGGGCCGTGGAAGGTGGGGGGAATAAGTGGAAGAGGGAATCTGATAGGGAAGCACAGTGGGCCGTGGAAGGTGGGGGGAATAAATGGAAGAGGGAATCTGATAGGGAAGCACAGTGGGCCGTGGAAGGTGGGGGGAATAAGTGGAAGAGGGAATCTGATAGGGAAGCACAGTGGGCCGTGGAAGGTGGGGGGACTAAGTGGAAGAGGGAATCTGATAGGGAAGCACAGTGGGCCGTGGAAGGTGGGGGGAATAAGTGGAAGAGGGAATCTGATAGGGAAGCACAGTGGGCCGTGGAAGGTGGGGGGAATAAGTGGAAGAGGGAATCTGATAGGGAAGCACAGTGGGCCGTGGAAGGTGGGGGGAATAAGTGGAAGAGGGAATCTGATAGGGAAGCACAGTGGGCCGTGGAAGGTGGGGGGAATAAGTGGAAGAGGGAAAGGGCTGTAAAAGAAGGAATCTGATAGGGAAGCACAGTGGGCCGTGGAAGGAAGAGAAGGATGAGGGGAACTATGCCTCAGGTCTCACCTATCACCTGCCAGATTGTACTCCTTCTCACACCCCATCTTCTTATTGCAGCTTCTGCCCCCTTCCTTTCTGGTCTGGATGAAGAGCCCTGGCCCCAGAATGCTGACTGCTGATTCCCTTCCGTGGTGGGACCTGCGGAGTTCCTCCAGCACTCTGTGAGTGTGTCGCTCAGTAATGAATGGGAGCAGATTGTTACATTGGAGAGGGCCTGGTTTATTCGGGTGACTCTGCCTGACCTGAGCCTCCTCACAGCTTGATAGTAAGTGTCCGGCTCCCCCTCCCACCTCGCAATCACTTTGTCCTGTTCAACAGAGACTTCCAGTCACAGACGTACACATGCACCGAGGACCACCCAGGGTGTATTCATCCCATCGCTCCATGTGCGGACCAAGCAGCCTGGCCTCTGGCTACACTTTCTCACCACTCAGCCCCCAGGCGGAGCGTTAATGTGAAAAGGCTAGGCTGATGCGAAATGAACAGTAGCCTCAAGTTTGTAAGCATATGACCACAAGAATTAGGAACAGCAGCTGGTCACTTGGGCCCATGAACCTATTCACTATTTAATGACATAATGGCTTATCTGCTTGTAACCTCGGCCCTGCATTCCCATCTCACCAGGTAACCTTTCACCCCACTTCTTTATTAAGAATCTATCTACTTTAACTTAAAAATATTTGAAGGTGGGAGTCCTCGTGCCGGATTCCCTGAAGGTTAACTGGCAGGTTGAGTCGGTGGTGAGGAAGGCAAATGCAATGTTAGCATTCATTTCAAGAGGACTAGAGATTTTATAAGACATTGGTCAGACTGCACTTGGGGTATCATGAGCAGTTTTGGGCCCATGTTCTTAGAAAAGATGTGCTGGCATTGGAGATGGTCCAGAGGAGATTCACGAGAATGATTCTGGGAATGAAAGTGCTTTACTTTACTTTACTTTTTACTTTATTGTCACCAAATAATTGATACTAGAGCATACAATCATCACAGTATTATTTGTTTCTACGCTTCGTGCTCCCTGAAATACAAAACAAAGTAAATATAATAAAAAATTAAATTATAAATCATAATTAGAAAATAGAAAAGGGAAAGTAAGGTAGTGCAAGTCAGGACTGGATATTTGGAAGGTATGGACCAGATCCGGGTCAGGATCCATTCAGCAGTCTTATCACAGTTGGAAAGAAGCTGTTCCCAAATCTGGCCGTACAAATCTTCATGCTCCTGAACCTTCTCCCGGAGGGAAGTGGGACAAAAAGTGTGTTGGCTGGGTGGGTCTTGTCCTTGATTATCCTGGCAGCACTGCTCCGACAGTGTGTGGTGTAAAGTGAGTCCAAGGATGGAAGATCGGTTTGTGCGACGTGCTGGGCTATGTTCACGATCTTCTGCAGCTTCTTCCGGTCTTGGACAGGACAACTTCCACACCAGGTTGTGATGCACCCTAGAAGAATGCGTTCTACGGTGCTTCTATAAAAATTAGTGAGGGTTTTAGGGGACAGGCCAAATTTCTTCAGCTTTTTCAGGAAGGCGCTGGTGGGCCTTCTTGGCAGGGGACTCCGCTTGGTTAGACCAAGTCAGGTCATTTGTGATATTCACCCCGAGGAACTTAAAGCTTTTGACCTGTTCCACCTGCGCACCACCGATGTAGATGGGGTTGTGTAGTCCGCTACTCCTTCTGAAGTCAACAACCAATTCCTTCGTCTTACTGACATTGAGGGGTAGGTTATTGTCTTTGCACCATGCCACCAGGTTCTTAATTTCCTCACTGTACTCAGACTCATCATTACCCCAGATACGGCCTACAATTGTGATGTCATCAGCAAACTTATATATTGAGTTCGATGGAAACTTGGCTACACAATCATGGGTGTACAGTGAGTACAGCAGGGGGCTGAGTACACAGCCTTAAGGGGCACCGGTGCTCAGAGTGATTGTAGAGGAGAGCTTGTCCCCTGTTTTTACAGCCTGGGTCCTGTCTGTGAGGAAGTTAAAGATCCAGCTGCAGATCTGAGTGCTGAGACCCAGGTTCTGGAGCTTAGGAATCAGTTTATTTGGAATGATGGTATTAAAGGCAGAGCTGTAGTTGATGAAAAGGAGCCTTACATATGTGTCTTTATTCTCCAGGTGTTCTAAGGAGGAATGTAGTGCCAGAGGGATGGCATCTGCTGTTGACCTGTTGCTCCGGTAGGCGAATTGCAAAGCGTCGAGGTAGACCGGTAGGTTATGGTTGATGTGTGCCATAACCAATCGCTTGAAGCACTTCATAGCAATTGATGTTAGAGCCACAGGTCGGTAGTCAGTCAGGCATGCCACCTTGCTTTTCTTCAGCACTGGGATTATCGTTGCCTTCTTAAAACACGAGGGGATCTTAGACTGAAGCAGGGAGCAGTTGAAGATGTCAGCAAACACTCCAGCTAGCTCACTTAGACAGGCCCAGAGAACCCGTCCCAGGATGCCATTGGGGCCTGTCGCCTTCCTTGGATTTATCTTCAGGAAGGCTCTTCTAACGTCTTCTTTGGCGATGATGAATCTTGATGCCACCAGGTCCGGTTCATCCGGAGGGGGCGCAACGCTCCTCTTCTGTTCGAATCTTGCGTAGAATACGTTGAGTTCGTCAGGAAGAGAAGCGCTACAGTTATTGATATTCCCAGCCTTTTCTTTGCACCCAGTGATCTCATTTAGACCCTGCCATAGTCTACTGGCATCCCTCTGGTTAGCCTGGGCTTCCAACTTGGCTCGATATTGTCTATTGGTGCCCTTAATGGCTTTCCGGAGTTCACGCCTGGAATCCGTGTAGCGACTGGTATCCCCGAACCTAAAAGCCGCAGCTCTAGCCTTCAAAAGGGACTGGACCTAATGGATGAGGAGCATTTCATGGCTCTGGGCTTGTACTCACTGGATTTTAGAAGAATGATGGGAGATATCATTTAAATCTATCAAATATAAAAAGGCCTAGATGTGGAATGAATGTTGCCTATCGTGAGGGAGTCTAGGACCAGAGGACCTAAATAGACGGAGATCCATTTAGAACAGAGATGAGGAGCAATTTCTTTAGCCAAAGGGTAGTGAATCTGTGGAATTCATTGCCACAGATGCTGTGAAGGCCAAGTATTTGGGTATATTTAAAGCAGAGGTAGATGGGTTCTTGGTTAGTTAGGGTATCAGACATTACAGGGAGAAGGCAGGAGAATGGGGTTAAGAGGGGTAATAAATTAGCCATGATGGAAAGACTTGATAGGCTGAGTGGCCTAATTCTGCCACTGTGTCTTTTGGTTCTACAGCTCTGATTCCATCGCCCTTTGAGGGCAAGTGTTGAAAATTAGCATCTTGATGAACTGCCCTAGGCCCAGCCCATGGCTGCAGATATTAAAAGGGCACAGAAGATTATTCTAAACATTGTTGCTCCACCAGCTTTCCAGTTTCAGAATTTGTTTCTGAATTCCAGCATTTGCAGGTTTCTAGAAATTTTGTTTGAATATTCCCCACCTGCTCTGCAACTTACAGAATCCAAGGCAGGGCAAGAGGCCAGGCCTGCATAGAGTTGCAGCATCATAGAGGACTACAGTACAGAAACAGCCCCTTCTGCACATCTAATTTATGCTAAACTATTATTGTACATAGTTACCCATCGACCTGCCTCTGAAACATATCCCTCCATACCACTCCCATCTATGTACCAACCCAAACTTCTTTTACAATGTTGAAATTGAACCCCTATCCACCACTTCTGTTGGTGGCTAGCTCCATACTCACACAACTCTCTGAATGAAGAAGTTTCCTCTCAAGTTTCACTTAAAGAGTTCATCTTTCACCCTTAAACCATGACTTCGCATTCAAGTTTCACCCAATCTTAGTGGAAAAAAAAGCCTGCTTGCACTTACCCTATCTATACCCTTAATAATTTTACATATCTCTATCAGTTCTGGTCGCCTCACTACAGGAAGGATGTGGAAGCCATAGAAAGAGTGCAGAGGAGATTTACAAGGATGTTGCCTGGATTGAGGAACATACCTTTTAAAAACAGGTCGAGTGAACTCGGCCTTTTCTCCTCAGAGGATGAGAGGTGGCCTGATAGAGGTGTACAAGATGATGAGGGGCATTGATCATGTGGATAATCAGAGGCTTTTTCCTAGGGCTGAAATGGTTGCCACAAGAGGACACAGGTTTAAGATACTGTGGAGTAGGTATAAAGGAGGTGTCAGGGGTAAGTTTTTTACTCAGAGAGTGGTGAGTGTGTGGAATGTACTGCTGGCAACGGTGGTGGAGGCGGATACGATAAGGTCCTTTAAGAGACTTTTAGATAGGTACATGTAGCTTAGAAAAATAGAGGGCTATGGGGAAGTTTAGTAATTTCTAAGGTGGGCATGTTCAGAGCAACTTTGTGGGCTGAAGGGCCTGTATTGTGCTGTAGGTTTTCTATGTTTCTAAATCCCCCTTCATTCTCCTACGCTCCAGGGAATAAAATCATAACCTATTCAACTTTTCCCTTTAACACAGATCCCCAAATTCCAGTAAGATCCTTGTAAGTTTTCTCCATATTCTTTAATTGGTCTTCTTTAAGTGTCTAGGAGATCCAAAGGTACTTTGGATCTGTCTGCACTAGGGAAGACTCAATCTCCCAGATGTAATAATGGCCAGAGGACCTAGGGTAACGGAAGAAATGAAGGAAATTCACATTAGGCAGAAAATGGTGTTGGATAGACTGATGGCACTGAAGGCTGATAAATCCCCAGGGCCTGATGGTCTGCATCCCAGGGTACTTAAGGAGGTGGCTCTAGAAATCGTGGACGCATTGGTAATCATTTTCCAATATTCTATAGATTCAGGATCAGTTCCTGTGGATTGGAGAGTAGCTAATGTTATCCCACTTTTTAAGAAAGAAGGGAGAAAGAAAATAGGGAATTATACACCAGTTAGCCTGACATCAGTGGTGGGGAAGAGGCTGGAGTCAATTATAAAAGATTAAATAGCGGCACATTTCGATAGCAGGATTGGTCCAAGTCAGCGTGGATTTACGAAGGGGAAATCATGCTTGACTAATCTTCTGGAATTTTTTGAGGATGTAACTATGAAAATGGACAAGGGAGAGTCAGTGGATGTAGTGTACATGGACTTTCAGAAAGCCTTTGATAAGGTCCCACATAGGAGATTATTGGGCAAAATTAGAACACATGTATTGGGGGTAGGGTACTGACATGGATAGAAAATTGGTTGGCAGACAGGAAACAAAGAGTAGGGATTAACAGGTTCCTTTCAGAATGGCAGGCATTGACTAGTGGGCTATCACAAAGCTTGGTGCTGGGACCGCAGCTATTTACAACATACATTAATGATTTAGATGAAGGGATTATAAGTAACATTAGCAAATTTGCAGATGACGCAAACCTGGGTGGCAGTGTGAAATGTGAGGAAGATATTATGAGAATGCAGGGTGACTTGGACAGGTTGGGTGAGTGGGCAGATGCATGGCAGATGCAGTTTAATGTGGACAAATGTGAGTTTATCCACTTTGGTGGCAAGAACAGGAAGACAGATTACTATCTAAATGGAGTCAAGTTAGGAAAAGGGGAAGTACAATGAGATCTAGGTGTCCTTGTTCATCAGTCATTGAAAGCAAGCATGCAGGTACCAGCAGGCAGTGAAGAAAGCTAATGGCATGTTGGCCTTCATGACAAAGGGATTTGAGTATAGCAGCAAAGTGGTCCTTCTACAGTTGTACGGGGTCCTGGTGAGACCACACCTGGAGTATTGCATGCAGTTTTGGTCTCCAAATTTGAGGAAGGACACTCTTGGTATTGAGGGAGTACAGCATAGGTTCATGAGGTTAATTCCCAGGATGGTGGAACTATCATATGTTGAAAGATTATAGCGACTGGGCTTGTATACACTGGAATTTAGAGGGATGAGAGGGGATCCGATTGAAACATATAAGATTATTAAGGGTTTGGACACACTAGAGGCAGGAAACATGTTCCCAATGTTGGGGGAGTCCAGACCCAGAGGCCACAGTTTAAGAATAAGGGGTAGGCCATTCAGAACAGAGTTTAGGAAAACCTTTTTCACCCAGAGAGTTGTGGATCTGTGGAATGCTCTGCCTCAGAAGGCAGTGGAGGCCAATTCTCTGGATGCTTTCAAGAAAGAGTTAGATAGAGCTCTTAAAGATAGCAGAGACAAGGGATATGGGGAGAAGGCAGGAATGGGGTACTGATTGTGGATGATCAGCCATGATCACAGTGAATGGCAGTGCTGGCTCAAAGGGCCAAATGGCCTACTCCTGCACCTACTGTCTATTGTCTTTGCTGTGAGGTAGGCTACAAGAACTGCACTCTTCTGACCTCCCCTGTATTCCCTATTTGCATGCTGTAGCGTGTTGGCACAAAGGCATGGAGAGTGACCCATGCTCTCTGGTGCTACCCTACACTTCCCTACAGGCCCACCAGCAGACCCTGCCCATTACTGGAAGGAAAGGGGAAGCTGTGTTGTTGTGATGGTACAGCGCACTCATTGTTACACCAGCCTTAGTAAACATTTGCTTGTGGAAAACATTTTCACTTTTGAAAAATATTAGGCTAGATAAGTCCCTGGGGCTGAACAAGATACACCACAGGTTACTTAGTGAAGTGAGGGAGGAGATGTCTGTGTCTTTGGTGATGATTTTTGATTCCTTATTGGTCATAGGAGTAGTATCAAAAATCTGGAAGGTAATTCTAAATAAATTAATTAATTAATTGGTTGATTAATTAATTTTATCCTCTGCTCAAGAAAGGAAATAGGGCTAATTCTGGGAATTATAGACCAGTGAGTCTTACTTCAGTGGTAGACAGATTATTGGAGAGGATTCTTAGAGATGGGATCTATGAGCATTTGAAGAAGCATAGTCTGATTAAGGATAGTCAGCATGGCTTTGTGAGTGTCAGTTCGTGCCTCACAAGTTTGATTGAATTCTTTGAGGAAGTGACAAAGCACATTGATGAAGGTAGAGCAGTGGATTTGGTGAATAAGAAATTTAGTAAGGCACTTGATAAGGTTCCCCATGTTAGGCTCATTCAGAAAGTCGGGAGGAATGGAGTCCAGGGAAATTTGGCAGCATGGATAGAGAATTGGCTTGTCGTTTGAAGGTAGAGGGTGGGTTGTAGATGGAACATCTTCTGCCTGGAGGTCGGTGACCAATGATGATCTGCAGGATCTGGTCTGGGATCCTGTTTTTTGTGATTTTTATAAAGGACTTAAATGAGAAAGTGGAAAGGTGGGTTAGTAAGTTTGCATACGCCACAAAGATTAGTGAAGTCCCTGGATAGTGTGGAAAGTTGTTGCAGGTACAAAAGGACTTTGACAGGATGCAAAGCTAGGCTGAGAAGAGGCAGATGAAGTTCAACCCAGAAGAGTGTGAAGTGATCCACTTTGGAAGGTTGAATTAGAAAGCAGAATCCAGGGTTAATGGCAGAATTATTAGCAATGTGGAAGAAAATATGGAGTGCCCATCCATAGATAGTTCAAAGTTGCTGCACAAGTTGATGGGGTGTTTCAGAAGGTGTATGGTATGTTACATAGAACATTACAGAACAGGAACAGGCCCTCTGACCCACAATCTTGTGCCAAACCAGCTATAAAACCAAAACTAATCTCTCCTACCTATACAATATCCATATTCCTCACATTCATGTGCCTACCTAAACATCTCTTAAAAGCCTCCAATGTATTTGCCTCTACTGTCACACCAGGCAGAGCATTCCAAGCATCACCACTCTCTGAGTAAAAAACTTACCCCTCACATCCCCTTTGAACCTACCCCCCTCACCTTCAATACATGCCCTCTGGTATTAGACATTTCAACCCTGGGAACAGATACTCTCTGTCCACTCTATCTATGCTTCTCATAATCTTGTAACCCTCTATCAGATGTCCCCTCAGCCACCTCGCTCTAGAGGAATCAACCCAAGTTTGTCCATCCCTTCTGATAGCTCGTGCCCTCAGGCAGCATCCTGGTAAACCTCCTCTGCATTCTATCCAAAACCTCAGCATCCTTTCTATAGGGGAGGTGACCAGAAATGTATCCAGTGCTCCAGATGTGCCCTGACCAGAGTTTTATAAAGTTGCAACATAACCTCTTGACTTTTGAACTCAATGTCTCGTCTAATGAAAGCAAGCATTCCATAAGCCTTCTTAACCACCTGTGCTACACACTTTCATGGAGCTATGAACTTAGACTCCAAGATCTCTCTGCTCAGCAACACTGCTGAGGGTTTCCTTGCATTTGCCCTGCCAAGGTGCCACACCTCATATTTGTCTGGGTTAAACTCCATCTGCCATTTCTCTGCTTCGCTTTCATCAATTGAATGATTGAGTCCAAAAGCTGTGAAGTAATGCTATAAAACCCTGGTTAGACAACAGTTAGAATATCGTGCTCAGTTCTGGTTGTCCCTTAGGCAGATTGTGGAAGCTTTCAGAAAGAATCAAAGGATGCTACCTGGATTGGAGAACATATTTTATAAAGATAGGTTGAGCAAGCTATGGCTTTTCTCTTTGGAGTGAAAGAGGATGAGAGGAGACTTGATACAGATGTACATGATGATAAGAGACATAAATAGAATGGATAGGCAGAGACTTTTTCTCTGGATGGAAATACCTAATACAAAGGAGCATAATTTTATTTTGATTGGAGGGAAGTATACAGGGCTTGTCAGATGGTGGTGAGTGCATGGAATGCCTTGCCTGGTGGTGGAAGAGGCAAGTACATCCAGGGCATTTTAGAAACTCTTAGGTATGGATGATAGAAGATGGAGGATTATGTCGGAAGGATGGGTTAAATTAATCTTAGAGCAGATTTAAAGGTCAATGCAGTATTGTGGGCCAAATGGCCTGTACTGTACTGTAGTATCCTCTATGTTAATGGTACAGTGTTAGCAGTCCCCAGCTTTTTGATGGCTCTCCTTTAATCAGGGAGTTTTGGGAAAGCCACCTTCCTACTTAACTTACCTTCCAAGTACCTTGTCATCTAGGGAGTCTGAGATCTGGTAGCCCCCCACTGTATTCCTTTATATGAAAATGTTTACAGTGAATTACTTATATTTTCATTTTGTATGTTTCCCATTTCTCTGAGATAGTTTTACCTTCAAAGTGTTCTTTCTGGTTTATTTTTGCTGTATAATTTCTCAGCTGTAGAACTTGGCTTCCCTCCAAATTAGAAATTGACAATTAACACAAATGCACATCAAGGATGGTGGTTAGCTCACTGCTTGATTCTCTCAGGTAAAATGAAATCTATAAATTCACCAACGCTACCTCTGCTGTTGGCAAAATCTCGGATGGTGATGAGGAGCTGTGTAGGAATGAGGCAGATCGGCCGGTTGAGTGGTGTCGCAACAACAACCTTGCACTCAATATCTGCAAGACCAGGGGATTGATTACACTGGACAACAAAGGTTTTGCTTCCTGAATACTTTTGGGTGTACCCTATGGATTTTGGATTGCTGATTATGAAAATCACCTCGAAACTTAGTTATTACACACCATTTCTCAGAAATCACCTACATTCGTTAATTCAATTCATAAGTAAAGGTAATTAAAATGTTGCCTACAATGTCAGCTGAGAATTTTTCTCTCTTGTCCAGGGGTACCTGGGCATGTTTAGGCAGGGGGGACGCTGCATAGCAGGACAGGTTTAAGAAAGGCTATAAAAGCATTACACACACACTGTTCTGTGCATTGTGTTTCCATGTACAGTATATCAGTTTGCATTCATGTTGCTACACATGCTCCACACACATATTGTGTGTACTCATTATAAAGTAATTGTATTTTCAGGAGTAACTGTGATAGCAAAATGTCTCGCCAAAGTTACAATAGCCACGATACTTTCTGTTTTATTTGTGGTGAGTATACACTTAAGTCTCAAAGACAGAGCATGACTCCTCTTATTAAGAAAGCCCATGAGCTCTACTTTGGGTGTAAAATTGGCGACCAAGACAAAGCCTGGGCTCCTCATCTTTGTTGTGTAACACGCACTGTTGAACTTGGAGCTTGGCTCAGGGTTCTCGGAAGTCAGTGCCATTCACTGTCACGGTGATACGGCAGGAGCAGAAGGATCATGTGACAGATTGCGACTTCTCTCTGACCAGTGTGTCTGGTTTCTCTGCTAAAAACAAGAAATCCACTGAATAGCCCTCTCTCCCTTCTGCCATAAGACCCGTGCCACATGACGGTGGTCTTCCAGTATTAAAGCCACCAGAAACATGGAGTCTAGAAGAGGCAGATGAAGATGCCATGATGTACAGGCCAGGAATGGAAAATGACACTGATACTGATAAAGATTTTGAACCCTTTATGTCAAGTAAGCTTCATCTGATAAATAAATCTGAGTTAAATAACCTAGTTAGAGATAGGTTTGTCAAAGGCAGAATTACTGGGTTCAAGACTGCAAGGATGGAATCTGCTGTCACTGGTACAAAAATGTTCATGAAGGATTTCGATACTTGAGACTGATGTTTTCCAGAATAACTGATACCAAGATTAAGGAAGGTATTTTTGATGATCCACAGACCAAACAGGTCATCAATGACAGCCAATTTGTAGAACTTCTAGTGGGACCAAAGAAAATCACATAGAAGGCATTCAAGGATGTTGTTGAAAATTTTCTTGGCAACTACAGAGCAGCAAACTACAAGCAGCTGGTTGACGCCATGCTTCGAGTACACAAAACTGTGAAGTGTAACATGTCACTAAAGGTTCATTTTCTACAATCTCATTTAGATGTCTTTCCTGCAAATCTTGGTGCTGTCCGTGACAAGCTAAAGGTTTCACCAGGACATTACAGTCATGGAGAAACAGTATTGGGGCAACTGACTGTTTACTGTTGGACACTTAAGCAAGAATACTCAGACAACGAGTACAAACAAAAATCATCAACAAAACACTTTTCATTCAGTTGGACTATGCTAAGTATCAGCACCATAATGCAATTAAACACATTATATTCAACAAATGATCATTTCTTGTTTCCCCAAATTCCTATGTGATACAGGTAGTCTGAGATTATAGCAACACACACAAAATGCTGGAGGAACTCAACAGGTCAGATGGCATCAATGGAAAAGAGTAAAAGTTGATATTTTGGGCCAAGGCACTTCGTCAAGACTGAGAGGGAAGGGCAGAGATGCCTGAATTAAAAGGTGGGGGAGGAAAAAGAGGCTAACTGGAAGGTGATAGGTGAAGCCAGGTAGGTGGAAAAGGTCAAGTTCTGAGAAGAAAGAATCTGATGGGAGAGGAGAGTGGACAATCAAAGAAAGGGAAGGAGGAAGGGACCCAGGGGTAAGTAATAGGCAAGTGGGAAGAAGTGAAAGATCAAAGTGGGGAATAGAGGAAAGGGGAGGGGGGAATTCTTTTCACTGGAAGAAGAAATCGACGTTTATACCATCAGGTTGAAGGCTACCCAGAAGGAATATAAGGTGTTGCACATCCACCCTGGGTGGCCTCATCTTGGCAGAAGGTGAGGTCATAAATCGACATGTTGGAATGGGAATGGGAATGGGAATGAAAATGTTTGGCCACTGGAAAGACCCACTTGTGGCAGATGGTGTGGAAGTGCTCGACAAAGCCGACCCCAGTTTGCGACAGGTCTCAGTCGCAGTGTAGAGGAGGGTGCATCTGGAGCACCAGACACAACAGACAACCCCAGCAGGTGAAGTATTGCCTCTCCTGGAAGGACTGTTTGGGGTCCTGAATAGAGGTGAGGGAGGAGGTGTTTGGGCAGGTGTAGCACTTAAGTCACTTGCAGAGATAAGTGCTCAGAGGGAGATTAGTGGGGAGGGATGAATAGACAAGGGAATCGAGGAGGAAGCAATTATATTTGTATTCAGCTTCAAGTGACCTATCATAACCATAAAAACTTTCTGAGGAAGCAACACTTTCAAAAAAAATTTGCTGTCTGGTGTTAAGTACTTCAGGAAGGGGAAGTCAGGGGACCACACACCAGACCTATCGAGAGACCAGCAGTGGATAGGGTGGGAAGTTCAAGTTCCTGGTCATCAACCTCTCAGAGGATCTATCCTAGGCCCAATACATTGATGAAATCACTAAGACAGCACACTTGCAGCTATACTGAGTTTGAGGAGATGTGACTTAAGAGCAAGGATTCTATGAATTTCTACAGATGTACCATGGAGAGCAATCTGACTTGTTGCATCACTATCTGTTATGGAGATGTTGATGCACAAGATCGTAAAAGTCTGCAGAGCTTTGTAAACTCAGCTCCGTCATGGGCACTAGCCTCCCCATCATTGAGGATATCTTCCTGCCCCAGGAAGGTAGTGCATATCGTGAAGGACCTTCACTATCCAGGGCATCCTCTCTTCTCATTATTACTGTCAAGGAGGAAATACAGGAGCCTGAAGACCCACATTCGATATTTTAGGAACAGATTCTTCCCCTCCACAATCAGATTTCAGATCAGTTCTTAAACCCTAAACACTACCTCACTATTTTGCTCTCTTTTTGCATTGCTGACTCTATTTATTGAAGGGTCTCAACTCAAAACATTTCTGTTTATTCCTTTCCATAGACACCACCTGAACAACTGAGTTCTTCCAGCATTATACTAATTTTTAATGTATTTCACTCTACTGATACAGCAAAATGGCATATTTCATGACATAAATCAATGTTAATAAACTTTGATTGTAATTGTGAAACTTTACTCTTTTGTTTTATTTTGTAAGTAAGCTAAATCCACACTCAGTGGCCACTTTATTAGATATGTCTGTACACATGCCTGTTAGTACAAATATCTAATCAGCCAATCATAGGGCAACAACTCAAAGTGGCCAAGAGGTTCAGATGTTGTTCAGACCAAGCATAAGAACAGGGAAGAAATGTGATCTAAGTGACTTTGACCATGGAATGATTGTTGGTGCGAGACGGGGTAGTTTCAGTATTTTAGAATTTGCTGATCTCCTGGATTTTCACACACAATGTTCTCCAGAGTTTACAGAGGATGGTGCAAAAAAACAAAAAAAAACACCCAGTGAGGGCAGTTCTGTGAGCCAAAGTGTGTGTGAGAGAGAGAGAGTCAGAGGAGAATGGCCAGACTAGTTCAAGTTAACAGGAAGCCGACTAACTCAAATAATCATATGCTAAAAAAATGGCGTGCAAAAGAGCATCTCTGGACACACAACACGCAGAACCTTGAAGTGGATGGGTTAGAGCAGCAGAAGACCACAAATAAACATCCACTCAGTGGGCAATTGTATCAGGTACAAATGTAGAGAAGCTAAAGTGGCCACAGAGTGCAAGAAAGGTCAAGACAACTCAACACAAATGCTTTCCTGCCTGTTCAGCCACAGTCACTTAAACTAAATCCAATAATGCACCGTTATGTTGAGTTTGTATATCCTTGTTGACAAAGTCAAGTTTATTTTCATATGCACAAGTACATGAATGCTTGTTTGATGAGAAACTTGTTTGCAGCAGCATGACAGGTACATAACATTATTCGCAAGAACATCAGTTCGGCATAGATTATGTATAATTTTTACAAGATTTAGAACAGAAAGGAAGGAAAGTCCATGTTAGAGTGAAGTAGTCAAAGTGGTCATGGAGTTGCTAAGTGTAGTGAGTAGAGTTGCTTCAAGAACCACATTGGTCAAGGGAAGTAGCTCTTCTTGAACCTGTTGGTGTGCAACTTCAGGCCTCTGTACCTCCTGCCCAATGGTAGCTGTGAGAACATGGCAACATGGCATTGAAAGCTTTGGCCCTCCTGTTATGTCACTACTGAATAGTTCTCTAGAATGATAAGATTCTTGACCTCACAATCTCCCTAATTAAGACCTTGCACCTTATTGTCTAACTGCACAGCACTTTCTCTGTAACTGTAACACTTTATTCTGTATTCTGCTATTGTTTTTAGCTTGTATCACCTTAATGTATTATTTTAGTGAATTGATCTGAATCACCGGTACACAAAAGAGGATTTTCACTATTCCTCAGTAGATTTGACAATAATAAAGCAGTTATACCAAATTTTTACTAATTTACAGTCTGTAATCTCAATAGACCCAACTCCTTCTCATCACCCCTATGGTCAATAAATCCAACAGACACAACCCCTTCCTGTTCACCCCGAAGATCAATGAACCCAATGGACCCAACCCCTTTCCATTCACTCCCTTAATTCATAATCCCATTGGACTCAATGCTTTCTCATTCCTCCCTATGGTCAATAAACCCAACGGACCCAACTGCTTCCCTTTCACTTCCATGGACAATAGGCCCAATCACTTCCCATTCACTTCTATAATCAATAATCCCATTGGACTCAATCCTTGCCCATTCAGTCCAATAACCCATAATCCCAAAGAACCCAAACCCTTGCCATTCATTCCAATAGTCATAGTCCAAATGGACACAAACCCTGCCCATTCACTCTCATGGTCAATAAACCCAATAGTCCAAACTGCTTCCCTTTTACTGTCATAATCCATAATCCTATAGGACCCAAACCCCTCGCATTCATTCCCATGGTCATATTCCTCATGGACCCAAACCCTACCCGTTCACTCTCCTGGTCCCTAATCCCAATTCAAACAACAACACACACAAAATGCTGGTAGACCACAGCAGGCTAGGCAGCATCTAGAAGGAGAAGCGATGTCGAAGTTTTGGGCTGCGACCCTTAGTCCTGACGAAAGGTCTCGGCCCGAAACGTCGACATCGCTTTTCCCTATAGTGTGGATGCTACATAGTCTCCTTCCTAATGGGAGTGGGACAAACAGTCTATGAGCAGGGTGTTTGGATACTTCATGATGTTACTGACCCTTTTTTAGCACCTTTATATATGTCCTTGATGATGATGGGACTGCTGGTGTCTAGGACCATGAGAAGTTGATGTACTGGGCCCTGCTTTACTGGAAACTGTGGAGGTTTTGAACATCACTGACTTTCTTCCTAGTCTCATATCCCTAGCTAACACCACCTGTCCCACTTGCCTGCTCCTCATCATCAACCAGCAGCTCTGTTTTTTTTCTCAGTACTGACTTTGGCAGTCTCCTTGGTTGTTTGACATGTCACCTGTTTAATCTCTTTGTTAGGACTTCCTGGCAACAATAAGCCCTCATTGTTCTCAAATCAGGAATGCTGGCTCTTTACCAAGTCATTAGGACACTACGTGGGTGTTGCATACAGTTTAAAATTAAATGTGTTTAAATTTCTGTTACGCTCTGATAAAACTGTTTTGCCTGACAGGACAATTAGTCACCTAATTGACTAATTGCAGAGAATCATTGGGAAAAGAACTGGGGAGAAGATTTGATGAAATGTTTATAATTCCATGACTTTGTGCGACTAGAGTCATAGAATCATAGAAAAGTACAGCACAGACCCTTCAGCCCTTCTAGACCATGCCAAAACTATTTAAACTGTCTACTCCCATCAACCAGTACCAGGACTATAGCCCTCCATACCCCTGCCAACTATGTCCCTATCCAAACTTCTCTTAAGCATTGCAATCGAAGTCACATACACCACTTGTGATGGCAGCTCGTTCTACACTCTCACGTCCCTCTGAGTGAAGTGGTTTACCTTCATGTTCCCCTTAAACTTCTCACCTTTCATCCTTAACCTATGACCTCTGCTTGTAGTCCCACCCAACCTCAGAGGAAAAAACCTGCTTACATTTATCCTATCTATACCCCTCATAATTTTGTATACCTTATCAAATCTGCTCTCAGTCTTCTATGCTCTAAGAATAGAGTCCTAGTGTAGCGGTAATCACATTGCTTTACAGTGTCAGTTCCCAATACTACCTATAAGGAGCATGTATGTTCTTTCTGTGAATGCATACGTTTCCTTAGGATGCTCTGGCTTCCTCCCACATTCCAAAGATGTACTGTTAAGTTTAATAAATTGTGGACATGCTATGTTGGCGCAGGAAGTGTGGTGCATTGTGAGCTGCTCAGTACAATCCTCAGACTCTGTTGGTTATTGGCACAAATGGGGCATTCCACTGTATGTTTCAGCTCTTCAATGTACAAGTGACAAACTAAGCTTTGAACAGAGTTGGACAGATTCCTCAAACCATTCCTCCAAAGACTGCAAGAAACAGCAGAGGGTTGTCATTGCAGCCCTGTCCATAACTCAAGGCAGCCTCCTCTCCATTGACTCCATCCACACTTACTGCTTCAACAGTAAAGCAGACAACGTAATCAAGGACACCACTCATCTCTTTTCTCTCCTCACCTGTTGGGTAAGTTTAAGATCAAATAAGATTAGCTTTATTTGTGACATGTACATTGAAACATCGGTGAAACGTGTTGTTTGCATCAAATCAAATCAACGAGGATTGTGCTGGGCAGCTCATAAGTGTTGCCATGCTTCCAGGACCATCTTGGCATGTTCACAACTCATGAACCCTAACCAAAACATCTTTGGACTTTGGGAGGAAATTGGAGCATGTAGAGGGAACCCACATGGTCACTGAGGTAACATACAGACTCCTTGCAGATAGTGGTGGGAATCGAACCCTGATTTTACAGTTATAACGTTATGCTAACTGTTATGCCACCGTGTCCGCCCCCAGAGTAGAAGATACAAAAACTGAAAGCTCATGCCACCATTCTCAAGGACAGCTTCTATGCCTCTATTTATTATCAGACTCTTAAATGTATCTCTTATGCATTAAAGTTTGAAATCTTGAACTCATGATCTCCCGGTCCACCTCATTGTGACCAGGGCACTTTAGGTTTACCCGCATTGTACTTTCTCTGAAGCTACAATGTTATATTCTGTATAATACCATCTACTGAACAACATTATATTCTGTATATTTTGGCCTTTGTGTCCTTCCTTTCCAATCCTGAGGAAAGATCTCACCTGAAGTCATCAACTTTTTATTCCTCTCCACGGATGCTGATGACCTGCTGAGATCCTCCAGCATTTTGTGTGTGTTTCTCAAGATTTCCAGCATTATGTCAATGAAAAAAAAAGTTTTTACTGCCTTGATGTACTTATGTACAGCATGATCTGTACGATCTGTGCATGGAAACAGAAGATTTTCATTGTATCTCAGCACATCTGACAAGAACAAAACCAGTGCAGTCTTTAAAATGAATGAGTCCTAACTTAATTCTGCATGTGCCAACATTTAGTATGTGAGTTGGCCTTCTTTTTCATCATCTTGCCTTAACTTTCACACTATTACATTAACTTGTCCATCTTAATTAGACTAATTCCATTGTATTTGGAACAGGGAGATAAATAAAACTGCCACAGGGTGGCTTTCCCTCACTAATTGATGTCAACTTATTAATGCAATATTAGTAACTTATTATCGTGATCATTCTCTATGGTGCAAATTACAGGCTGGTTGGACAGTATTTAAACCGAAGTGGTCGAGGTGTGGTCTTCCCCAGCACTGAAGAAGGAAACTAATAAGACCGTAAGATGCTAAGATGTACAGGAGCAGAGTTTGGCCATTTGGCCCATTAAATCTGTTCTGTTATTCCATCACGGCTGATTTATTATCCCTCTCAACCCCATTTTCCTGCCATCTCCCTGTGACCTTTGATGGCCTTACTAATCAAGAACCTATCAACCTCCACTTTAAATGTGCCCAATAACTTAATGTGTCGGGATTAGCTGTGCATAAGGAGCTTCCTGCTAGCCACCTCCTGCAAGTGGATTCCAGTCCAAGTCTGTGGGTACCTCCAATGTTCTCACATAATCTCCTCCACTCAATCACCATCCTCTACTTCAAACTTCCATTTTTGGGAGACAGAGAAGCTGCTACATCTCTGCATACCACACTTTTTTTTTGCATATTTCAGGCTTTTCTCAGATTTGGAGTCATAGTGTCATACAGAACTACAGCATAGAGACAGTCTCTTTAACCCATCTAGTTCGTGCTGAACTCTTATTCTACCTTGTCTCATTGACTTGCGTCTGGACCATAACTTTCCATACCCCTCCCACCTATGTACTTATCCAAACTTCTCCTAAATGTTGCAACTGAACCCCCATTCACCACTTCCGCTGGCAGCTTGTTCCACATTTGCACCCCCCTCTGAGTGAAGAGGCTCTCAGTGATGTTCTCCTTAAGTATTTCATTTTTCAACCTTAACCAATGAACTCCAGTTCTAGTCTCACCCAACTAAAAGCCTAAATCTACTAGGGTCAACTTACAGTTGCCAATTGATGTGCTGTAGGACAAGGGGAAAACAAGAACAAAATGCCATCTAAAGATACAGCAAAAATTCAGTGCAGGCAGACATTAAGGGATAAGGACAAGTTAGATTTTGAGGACAAAGGTCTATCTTATCATACAAGGGGAGCACTCAATATTCTTACAACAGTGTGATAGAAGATATAGTCAAAACTGGTGGCATATGCTTTCAGATCCAATGGAAGGGGGAGAAGCAGAGAGAATAATTAGGGTGGGTCTTTGAGGTCTCTGATTATGCTAGAGCCTTTACTAAGGCAAAGAGAGGGGAGGTTGGTTTCCATAATGTGTTGAACTGTGTTCATGTGCGTACCAAGCCATGATACATCGATGAAAATTGGTGAGGGTCAAATTTCTTTAGTCTCCTGAGGAATTAGAGCCACTGGTGAACTTTCTTGGCCTACGTGGTGGAACAAGGACAAGCTATTAGTGATAATCTCTACTAGGAACTTGTAGCTCCCAACCCTTTCAACCTCAACACAGATGATGTAGACAGGAATTTGTGTGCACCCAAATGTGTAACTCCTGCCCTCCAAAGTCAATGACCAGCTCTTTTGTTTAGCTGATACTGTGGGAATGTTTGTTGTCACTAAGTTCTCTCTCTCTCTCTATTTCCTGGCTGTACTCCGACTGATTGTTATTTGTGATATGGCCCACTACTGTGATGTCATCTGCAAATGTGTGGATGAAGTGAGAGCAGAACCTGGTATGAAGAGGATTTTTTTTCACATAGAGAGTGGTTGGAGTCTGAACTATGCTGCCAGAAGCAATGGTAGAAATGGAAGCAGAAACTCTCACATGTTGACAATCACTTGAACCTAATACAGGTAAATAGTGTGAATTGGGTGAATAAGCAGCATGGCAGTGTTGGGGAGGGGGTGGAGGATAAAGGCCTAATTCTGTGCTTTTTGACTCTATGACTCTATGAATGTTTAAGGTAATGAATGGACCCCAAATCAATCAAATTACGTTTTTAAAGATCGGTGTAAGGTAACATAATTGGGTGAAATGTACATAATTCACAACCACGGACATTGAGTTGGGTTTTGCTTTAAGAGGCTGGACTGATGTGATGACATTATTAAGATTTTTTAGTGCACTTTTGCTTTGTTGGTTGGGGAGACCAATAAAATGTGTTGCAGGTTTCATTAAACATAAAATGACTCACTTTGTTTTATTTGCAGAAACCTTCATTGTTATCTGGTTTATTATTGCTGTATGATAGGACAACCAAAAGACCCAAACACCAATCACAGACAACATGGGCTCTTACCCACATTGCACCAGAATACGTGGATTCCAGATCAGCCTCATTGGTGACCTGAGGACCCATCAATAGACAGCCTGTCAGGACAACATCACCCTCGACTTGGGTGACCACACTACTATGTCAACGTAGTTGGAGGGAGGAGTTCAGAAGACGGGGACCATAGGAGAATGTGGGGTGATCTTATGCAGGTGTATAAAATAGGGAGTGCGGATTGGAAGAGTATGTTTTTCCCTGGATTGGGGTAACAGGCACTAGTGGACATAAGTTTAAGGTGAGAGGGAATAGGTTTAATAAGAACCTGAGGGGAAACTTTTTCACCCAGAGTGGTCAGATCATGGAATGAACTGCCAGAGGAAGCGGTTGGGGCAGGTACATTAACAACATTTAAAAAGTACTTGGACAGGTTCATGGATAGGAAAGGTTTCGAGAGTTTATGGACCAAACATGGGCAAATGGGACTAGCTTAGTTGAGAAACTTAGTTGGCCTAGACCAGCTGGACTGAAGGGCCTGTTTCTGTTCTGTATGACTCTTTGACATGTTCACCCTCTACTTCCTTTCTTTCCCTTTTCCCAGATTAAAGGCATCCATTCTATGGGTACCTTTAACTTGGCCAGCGATTTATTGCCTAATGTCCCACCCCGAGTGGCAGGGTGTAGATACGTTCTACCAAAAGTGGTGTAAGGTGCTCCTTCCCTCCACTAGCCTACAAGTCACCCTCGGGCGAGGTGTAGCACCTGCTTAGCCCCCCTAAACAGGGCCATGTGAAGCCATGGGACCAGTTGGTGAGTGGTCGTATTAGCAGCTGGTGCATATCACAAATCCTGGTTATGTGACCATTGATGCCAGGCAGCCAATCTCTGAAGAGTGTCAATAATGGCTTGGGTCACCCGTCTTGTACAGACACTGCCCAGAAGAAGGCAATGGCAAACTGAAGAAAATTTGCCAAGAACAATCATGGTCATGGATAGAGAAAAAAAAGAACAACAGTATGAAGGAAGTCTTCCCCACTGGTAGATTAAAATCAGATGGAAGGCATTGATCGCCAATGTCATACGACACGGCACATAATGATGATGATGATGATGACTACACCATCATCAGGCAGGAGTACAGGAGCCTTAAGTCCCACACCACCAGGTTCAGATACAGTTATCACCCTCCAACCATCAGGCTCCCTAACCAGCGTGGACATCTTCACTCACCACAATGAACCTTCGATCCCACACCACCAGGTTCAGATACAGTTATCACCCTCCAACCATCAGGCTCCCTAACCAGCGTGGACATCTTCACTCACCACAATGAACCTTCGATCCCACACCACCAGGTTCAGATACAGTTATCACCCTCCAACCATCAGGCTCCCTAACCAGCGTGGACATATTCACTCACCTCAACACTGAACCTACAAGCATACTTTCAAGGGCTCTACAACTCATGTATGACAATACAATATATAGTATGTAATATATATAAAATAAATATCTATATTTTTATTTACACAATTTGGCTTCATTGGTTGTTTGACAGTCTCTGTTTATGTTATTATTTTTCATAAATGCTATTGTATTTCTTTATTTTCCTGAAAATGAAACTCAGAGTTGTATATGGCGACATATATGTACTTTGATAATAAATTGCCTTTGAATTTTACTTTCTAATTAGTGGGTCAGTGAGAACCGTGACCTGACAAGGAGAGTCTAGAAAGTGGAACTGCCTGTTACAATATTAAATGTGTGCTAAAGTTAAAATACTACAGAACAATTAAACAATGATTCTCTTTATGCCTTTATTACCTAGATTATCATTAACTAATACCTTTTGAATTGCTGTAATGAATTACACGTGATTGCAGATGTGACCCAAACCCTATTAAGTTTGCCCCACTGATCCCTGTGCTATGACTGTGGCTTGGGAGTGGTTTCTGAGTTTACCAGAAATGGTTTAGAGCCAAGGTAACTTCAAAGTGCTGCTCCAGAAAGTACAGTATTGGGTGTGAAAGCCCAATAAACATCATAGCTGGTGTTCACTCCCTGCTGGAATCAGAACTAGGTTTATTAACACAGCATTACTGTACAGTATGTCTTGAAATTTGTCATATTGCTGCAGCAGTACAATGCAAGATGTGAAAAATAACTATAATTAACCAATAAATAAATAAATAGACATGGATAGATAGATAGATGAGTAATCAGGCAGATGATTAGGTAGGCAATAAACACAAGAGGTTCTGCAGATGCTGGAAATCCAGAGCAACACACACAACCTGCTGAGGGAACTCAACAGGTCAGACAGCATCAATGGGGAGGAATAAACCGTCAGTGTTTTAGGACGAGATCCTTCTTCAGGACTGACATAATAGATAGGAAGGTAGATAGATAGATAGGCAAAAGAGAAATACTGTGGTAGTGTTCATGGACCTTTCAGATATCTGATGTCAGAGGAGATAAGCTGTTGCTAAAACATTGAGTGTGCATCTTTAGACTCCTGTACTTCCTCCCTGATGGTGTGTAATGAGAAGAAGGCTCTTCCTGGATGGTGAGGGTCCTTAATGATAGATGCTGCCTTCTTGAGGCAACACATTTTGAAGATGTCCTCGATGGTGGGGAGATTTTTGCCTGTGAGGGAGCTGACTGAGCCTACAAACACTGCAGACTTTTCTGATCCTTGGTCATTGAAGACTCCATAACAGTCAGATTGCTTTGTATGGTACATCTGTAGGAATTTGCTAGATTCTTTGGTGACATACCAACTCCTCAAACTCCTATTGAAGTATAACCGCTGGAGCCCCTTGTTTGTGGTTGCATGGAAGTGTTGAGCCCAGGATAGATCCTCTGAGATGTTGAGTCCCAGAATTCACACAATGAAGATTAGCAGAACATCGACTGGATAGCCACAATGATGCACAATCTTTAAAAAAAACTGTGGCTACTGTCCTAAAGGTAGAAATCTAGGCAGACTGTTAAAACTTTCTGGTTTATTGGAAAACAAGTTTTCTGTTACATACATCCATATAGATTGGCTAACAGTCTGTTTGCACTGAATAACCACTTTAGTGTTGGAAATGTCGAGTAAGTCACTTACTTAACTTGCAAGTTGAGTCAGTAGTAAGGAAGGCAAATGCAATGTTAGCATTCATTTGGAGAGGACTAGAATGTAAAAGCAAGGCTATACAAGGCATTGGTCCGATCACACTTGGAGTATCATGGGCAGCTTTGGGCCCTTTGTCTAAGAAAAGATGTGCTGGCGTTGGAAAGGGTGCAGAGGAGGTTCATGATTCCAGGAATGAAAGGGTTAGCATATGAGGAGTGTTTGATGCCCCTGGGCCTTTACTCCCTGTATTTAGAAAAATGAGTGGGGGTCTATTGAAACCTCTTGAATATTAACCAGCTTAGATAGAGTAGATATGGAAAGATGTTTCTATAGTGGGTGAGTCTAGGACCAGAGGAACAGCCTCAGAATAGAAGGACATCCATTTAGCACAGAGATGAAGAGGAATTTCTTCAGCCAGAGGGTAGTGAATCTGTGGAATTCATTGCCACAGATGGCTGTGGGTGCCAAGTTGTTGAGTATATTCAGAGTATTGGTAGTTTCCTGATTAGTCAGGGCGTCAAAGTTACGGGGAGCAGGCAGGAGAATGGGGTTGAGAGGGAAAACACATCAACCATGATGGAATGGCAGCGCAGACATGATGAGCTGAATGGCTTAATTCTGCTCCTATGGGCTAATAGCCAATCATGTTGCAGCACCTCAATGCAAAAAAGCATACAGACATGGTCAAGAGGTTCCATTGTTGTTCAGTTCAGACCAAACATCAGAATGGGGAAGAAGTGTGATCTAATGACTTTGACTGTTGATGGTGCCAGACAGGGTGATGTGAGTATCAGAAACTACAGGTCTCCTGGGATCTTCACACATAATGGTCTCCAGTATTTATACAGGATGATGCAAAAAAAACCAAAAAAAGGAATCTAGTGAGCAGCAGTTCTGTGGGTGAAAATGCCTTGTTAAAGAGGAGAATGGCCAGACTGGCTCTAGCTGACAGTAAGGCAACAGTAACTCAAATAACCACATTACTATTGTGGTGTAAATAAGTGCACCTCTGAATGCATGACACATCAAGCTTTGAAGTGGATGTGGTACAACAGCAGAAGATCACGAACATACACTCATTGGCCACTTTATTAAGTACCTCCTGTATTTAGTAAAGTGGCCACTCAGTGTATGTTCGTGAATCAGATTATCTGAATCAGATATCTGAATCAGGTTATTGCCACTGGCCACAAAAGTAGTACCAAATGACTGGAAGGTTGAAAATGATATTCCTCTGTTCAAGAAAGGGAGTAGGGATAATCTTGGCAATTACAGACCAGGTGTCTTCAGTGATGGGCAAATTATTGGAGGAGTTTATTAGAGACAGGATTAACAATATTTGGAAAAACATAGTCAGATTAGGAACATAATAGCATGGCTTTGTGAGAGGCAGATCACGCCTCATGAGCCTGATAGAAGGTACTCCAAAAGCAGATTGACCAATGCTTTATAAAGCCACAGTATCACATCATTGCTCTTATATTCTAACCTCCAGGAAATCCTAGACAAGGACTCCCAGGCTCCTATGCACCTCTGTAAGCTGCTCCTGTTTGGACAAAACAAGCCCTTCAGCAGAGGGGCTAACCCTCCCTGGATACCCATTCACCCTGTTTGGATGTACAGGGGTGGGATATGTCTTTATTCCTTCGACCAAAGTGCCTGACCATACACTTCCTTGCACTAACTTACATCTGGCACTTCTTTGTCCATTCTCCCAATCTGTCTCAGACCTTCTGCAGACTTCTGGTTTCCTCAACACTTCCAGTTCCTACACCTATCTTTGTATCGTCCACAAACTTGACCACAAAGCCATCAATTCTGTCATCCAAAACATTGACATACAATGTGAAAAGAATCGTTTCCAACACTGGTCCCTGCAGAATATGACTAGTTACCGGCAGACAACCAGAAAAGGCCCCTTTATTCTCACTCTTTGCCTCCAGCCAGTCAGCCAATCTTCCATCTATGTTAGTATCTTTCAAGAACCATGGGTTCTTGTCCTGTTAAGTAGCCTCATGTATAGCACCTTGTCAAAGGCTTTCTGAAAATCAAAGTAAGCCACATTCACCGACTCTCCTTTGTTTATCGTGGTTCTTATTTCCTCAAACAATTCCAAAAGATTTGACGGCAAGATTTCCCCTTAAGGAAACCATACTGACTTTGCCTATTTTATCATGTGCCTCCAAGTACCCAGAAACCTCATCTTTAATAATGGACTCCAACATCTTCCCAACCACTGAAGTCAGGCCAGCTGGCCTATAATTTCTTTTCTTCTGCCTCCCTGTCTTCTTAGTTAGTGGAATGACATTTGCAATTTTCCGAACCTCCAGAATCATTCTGGAATCTGGAGACGCTTGAAAGATCATTACTAATGCCTCCAAAATCTCTTCAACTACCTCTTACAAAAGACTGGAGTGTAGTCCATCTGGTCCAGGTGACTTATCAACCTGCAGACTTTTCAGCTTCCCAAGTATCTTCTCCTGAGTAACAGCAATGACACTCTGCCGCCTGGTATTCTCGAATTTCTGACATACTGCTAGTGTCTTCTACAGTGAAGACTGATGCAAAATACTTAACAAATTCATCTGCCATTTCTTTGTCTTCCATTTCTACCTCTGTAGCATCATTTTCCCATAATCCAATATCTACTCTCACCTCTCTTATTCATTGTAATCTGAAATAAAACATAACCCAACATAGGAGGGCTAACACCTCAAGTTAAGAGGTGTATTTCTACACCTAAAGGACAAGGGACACTCCTTTGATGATAACAATATGCACATTTTGGATGGGGGTGGGGTGGCAGGTGGTTTGAAAAGAGTTCAAAAAACCATCTTTGTCGAACTGAAAAACCCATGTGTGAACAGAGGGAGTGCAGCTATGACATCACCTATCAGCTAGTTACAATGCAGTCCTAACATCTCTGCCCCAGCATCTCCACAATAGTTCATACCTCCATTCATGCAAAGATAAGACTAATGATCCTCTCATTGTCTCTACGATTTTTAATGATCCTCATGTGATTGCTTTTCCTTTAAACAATTCACAGAGATCATACACTGGAAAACTGCCCACCATGGATCAGAACTGAAGACGTTTCTCAGATGAGTGGTGAAACGTCTTCTAGACAACACAGCAAGTCCAGTTACCTTGGTTTACTACTGCTTGACATGGGAGATGAGGGTTAATGTAGGGAGGAAGCTACAGTTCCCAGAGGTGGTGCAAACCACGCTTTGACCAGATATTGTACTCTGGTCCATCGAAGACAGGAAAATCATCCTGGTGGAGCTCACAGTAGCGTGGGAGGGAGGATGAGAGCAGGCTCATGCGAGGAAGGCCCTGAAGTACCAGTCCTTAGTCCAGGAGTGCAGGGACAAAGGATGGCAGATGTGGCTATTTCCCGTGGAGATCGGCTGTAGAGGGTTCCCAGCAAGGTCGGCATGGAGGTTACTGTCTGTGCTGGGCCTTGATGAAAAGAGCAAGCACCAAGCAGCTCACCGCATGGAGGAGGAAGCAGAAAGAGCCTCTTGCTGGATATGGAGCAGGCGAGAGGAGTTGAGCTGGAAGTCAGGACCAAATGGGCAGTGACTTGACCACCACTGCTGACCCACCAACTGGAGAGTGTAGTGGTTAAGGGTCAAAATAGTCTATGAAGATTGGGCACTACCTGACGACATCTGCTCCTGGCCAAAGGCTACGGTTACCTCATCAGGTAACTGAGGAGAGCACCCCGGTGTACGTTGCAAGCAACATATGGTTTGCCAGTGACTTCCAGGAAAGACTGGATGGCAACCGAGAAAGATCAGTGACGCTGGAAAGACAGCTGACCTCTAGAAAAGACTGGCACGAGCAACCTTATGTGCAGAACTCACAAGAGGGCAGCGTGCAAGCTATGGATGAACTAACTACACAATACCCCCAGAATCTCCTGCGGGGGGGGGGGGGGAAGGGCAGGATGTGAGACTCAACAGGACAGACATAATGGCAATGGCCAGGGCTGGAAGCATGATAATGAGTAGGTCCAAGCAAGCACTGACCGGGGAGACATTCATTGCAAAGTGCCATTGCGGCGAAATTGCAAAAACATCTAAGGCCTCAAGATAGACCAAATCAGGTCCGGCTGTGGAACGACGGTGACTCAAGTGCAATGCACCGACTCAACATGCAGTGAGACGATGGGGAACTCCAGCCAGGGAGCAGCCCACAGAGCTGGAGATCTCTCCTCACCTGAGGTGCCCCAGTGCCAAAGAAGGGACCAGGTGAGTAGCCCCTCTGACACCCTAATCCATTCCTCAAGGAAAGAGAGGATCAGATGGCCTCGATCATCAGACAATGTATCAGTTCAATGACAGTCTGGATTGCATCTTGGAAGCTACATTGGCAAGACCTGCCTACTGGAATATCATCATTGTGTTCACCTTTGCTAAAGAGTGATTTGGCTCCATGGAGAAGAAAGGGGATCTTGAACCATCACAGCAATAAAACAGGAGGAAGAGGGAGATTTGCCACCTGAGAAGCAAATTAAAGACCATGAACAAACAATTCAAAAAGCAGTGCATCTGACAAAAAAAGGTCTAACCAGCAAACTGCGGGAACAACTGCGCAAGCTCAGGAGGGTGGATCAGCTATGAAAGCGAAGAAGGGAGAAAGAGAGACGGGTAGCGCACTTTGTTAAAAAACTCATTCAGGTTCACCAGGGCTCTTCTCAGCAGCAAAGATCTGGCACTCTAACCAGCTCAAAGCAGGAGGCGGAAGAATTTCTGCAGAAATCCCACAGCAATCCCCGTAGAAATCTGGGACTAGAAATCAGTCCAAAAGTCCCCCAACTAAGAATCCCATCAACAGAGTTGAACATGGCAGAGACCCTGTGTCAGGAGGTCCAGGATATGATCAAGGCAGCAAAGTCCTCCCGAGGACCAAGCGGTATTCCCTACAGGGTGTATAAGAAATGCCCAAATCTCCCCCCGAGGTTGTGGAAGATAATGAGGAAGAGTCGAACCAAAGGCTCTATCCCACCCAGCTAAAAATGGCTGAAGGATGCTTTGTCCCCAAGGAAGAAGATCCCTCCACAATCACACAGTTTAGGACAATCTCCCTCCTGAGAGTGGAGTGCAAGATATTCTTCTTGGTGCTTGTGAGAAGGCTGACCTCTCGCTTAATGGAGAACCACTGTATCAACACATCCATCCAGAAAGGTGGCTCCCCGGGTTTCTCTGGGTGCCTTGAACACACCTCAACAATCAGCCAGTTGATCCGTGAGGCCAGGCAGAAGGAAGTCAACCTAACAGTCATCTGGTTAGACCTCGTCAAAGCCTATGGGTCAGTTCCACCCGTCTTCACCCTGGCTGGCCTGGGCCACTACCATATCTTGCCAGTAATGCAAGACATGATCACCAGCTACCTAGGGGGATTCAAGCTACACTTCACTTCAGCCCACTTTATAACCAGGTGGCAAGACCTCTAAAAAGCCATTCTAATCAGCTGTACCATCTCTCCCGTCTTGCTTGTCACTGATATGAACCTCCTCATGTCAGCAGCATCAGATGTGACCCGAGGCCCGATGATGGAGCCCGGCATCCAACAACCTGCAATATGGGGGCTCATGGATGACATCTCTGTAACCCATGTCCAAGCAAGATGTATATCGGAAACCCTGGACAATAGAGTATCTGGGTCAGGATGTCCTGATGTTTGGTGATGAAAAGGGCAAGGTTACTCCCAAGTTCAGTATTCAACTACAGGGAGAGGTCATTCCATCCACAGAGGACAATCCATGGAGGACATGTCCAGGCAGAGGTATGGAACTGCAAGGATGAAAGGTTGATATCGAAGGCAATGAGATTGGGATCACAGGGTGCTTGGACAAAATGGGATCTTCCCGAGTGCAAGATAACTTGGACAGAGCTTTGGAGACTGGAGCCTTTACACATTTCCCTCCTCTTGCAGTCCGTGCATGACATGCTCCCTACACCATCACAGCTGTACACATGGGGGCCGAGAGAGCACCCTAACTGCAAGCTTTGTGGTCAACAGGGTTCTCTGGCACAAATACGGTCAGGATGCAGAACAGCTTTAACACTAGGACGGTATAGGTGGAACCACAACGAGGTCCTGCTGTCCCTTGCTGACACACTGGAGTGGAGAGGTGTTAAAAGACACCAGCTGCCAGAGAGGCAAACAGGGCAGTCACTTTCATTAAGGAGAGGGCCATGTCAGTCACATCAAAGAGGCCTAAATCCAATCTGATGTAAACTGCCAAATCATGGGAGATAAGGCTCGATGTGGGAAGGAAGCTGCAGTTCCCAGAGGTGGTGCAAATCCACACTTTGACCAGACGTCGTACTGTGGTCCACCAAAGTCAAGAAAATCATCCTGGTGGAACTGACAGTAACTCGGGAGGAAGAATGCGAGAAGGCTCATGAGAGGAAGGCCTTGAAGTACCAGTCCTTAGTGCAGGAGCAAAGGATAACAGATGTGGCTATTCCCCATGGAGATCGGATGTAGAGGTTCCTGGCCAGGTCAGCACGGAGGTTGCTGTCTGCACTGGGCCTCAATTGAAAGAGCAGCTGGCAGGATGGGGAGGAAGCAGAAAGAGCCTCTTGCTGGATATGGAGCAAGCGAGAGGAGTTGAGCTGGAAGTCAGGAGCGGACGGATTGTGACTTGGTCACCACTGCTGACCTGCTAACTGAGAATGTAGTGGTTAAGGGTTGAAAAAGTCTATGAAGCTTGGGAACCGCCTGATGACATCTTCTCCTTGCCAAAGGCTACGGCATCAGGTAACTGAGAAGATTGTACGATTCAAGTGACACTGCTACAGCTCACTTTATTCTCTCTCTCAAACTGCAGTGATCATATTATGAAATGAATTGAATTGAATTGACTTTATTTTTTACGTCATTCACATACATGAGGAGTAAAAACCTTTACGTTACGTCTCTGTCTAAATGTGCAATGATAGTAATTTATAATAATTTATAATAACTAGAACAGTCAATGTAACATAGAAATACACTCAAATCAGTGTGAGTTAATCAGTCTGATGGCCTGGTAGAAGAAGCTGTCCCGGAGCCTATTGGTCCTGGCTTTTATGCTGCAGTACCATTTCTTAGATGTAGCAGCTGGAATAGATTGTGGTTGGGGTGACTCAAGTCCCCAATGATCCTTCGGGCCCTTTTCTCACACCTGTCTTTGTAAATGTCCTGAATAGTGGGAAGTTCAGAACTACAGATGTGCTGGGCTGTCACACCACTTTCTGCAGAATCCTGCGATTAAGGGAAGTACAGTTCCTATACCAGGCAGTGATGCAAGCCAGTCAGGATGCTCTCAATTATGCCCCTGTAGAAAGCTGGTACAGTGGCCCCTGTAATATGAACATATAAGAACATAAGACTTAGGAGCAGGAGTAGGCCTTGTGGCCCATCGAGCCTGCCCCGCCATTCAATAAGATCATGGCTGATCTGACCATGGACTCATCTCCACCTACCTGTCTTTTTCCCATAATATTTAATTCCACTACTGTGCAAAAATCATCCAACCTTGTCTTAACTATATTTACCGAGGTGGCCTCCACTCCTCCACTGTAACATCGCCCTTATTACATGACTTTTCTATCTCCCATTGTAATTTATATCCCACATTCTGGCTACTTTTCGAGGGCCTGTGTATAACTCCCATCTGGGTCTTTCTACGCTTGTAGTTTCTTAACTCTACCCACAAGGATTCTACATTTTCCGATCCTATGTCACCTCTTACTAAGAAAATTATATATTTGCATTTATGAGCATTTATGTGGGTGAACCTAACAAACTGGCCACTGAGTGTATATTGTGTGCCAGTGGCCAATTGAACATCTAAAGGGTTAAATATCTTGCATCCTTCATTCAAGAGTTAATTCAGCTGACTAACACACAAAGTCTCTATCTGGGTTAAGGTCTGGGAATTTCCAGAAGGCAGGAGGTAGAATAAATAAGCAGGTGACATTGAAAATGATTAGTGACAAGGTAAAGTGCTTAAAAATGACCAATTATTGAAAAAAATGTAATTAGCAAGATCTGTGCTGACTCGATTATGTCCTTAATGGACAATCATTTGTTATGCTCTCTAACTGATCTAGTTAAAAGCATACTGCAGACTTTATTAACACCAGATTAAGTGATAACCTGTTCTATGTGGGGGAATTTAAAGCGAGTGATGCAACAGAGATCTTGGTTGAGCTTGGGAAAGAAATAGTGTGGGAAGATTCAATATGTAACATGCACTTCAAGGGGTTCTAAGGCAGAAGTGAGATGGAATAAGGGTCAACATGTTAAGGAGGATATGATTAAACTCTTCAGTAAACTTGACTTAAATCTGGGGAAACAGGCAAAAATTAAACCTATATTTCTTGTCCATCTTCATGGAAGAAAACACAAAATATGTTCTATAACAACAGGTCAAGAGGGAATGATGAGCTAAAAGAAATTAATAATTGAGAAGAGTAATGTTTGTGAAATTAATCAGACATTAAATCCTTGGGCCCCATATATGAGAAAAGATGTCCTGGTGTTGGAGAAGTCCAAAGGTTTCCCAGAAATAGAAGGGTTAATGGTTGAGAAGCGTTGATGGTTCTGGGTATAAACTCGCTGATCCTTAAGGAATATGGGGACCTCACTGAAACCTACTAAATATTAAAGTACTGTATATTTATTATCAAAGAATGTATAAATTATACACCTTGAGATTTGTCTGCTCACAGGTAGCCACAAAGCAAGAAACCCAAAGAACTCAACTTAAAAAAAGAAACTCTCCTGCATCGACTCCTCTCCAAATAATTCATTCCAACAGTGACAGTGATACCGACTCCATCTGCGACTGCTTACGAACACATTGCGTTCTGGCTTTGCAATAACCCAGTACGGATCATCCTTCATATTAGCTTCACTTCTGCTTGCTTCTTCATTGTTTGCAGTGATCATTGACCACAACTTACTTCAGAAAATGTGTTATTAGTATTGATTTGCTGAGGTCCAGTGACTCCGCCTTCAGAGCAGGCGACAAGGCATCTTTAACAGCAGCAAGGGCCAAAATGTCCCGAGCCATCAGAGGGGCAAAGCGTGCACATGCCCAGCTAATCCACAGTTACTTCCAGGACAGCGGTGACACGTGGCGCATGTGGAAGGGCATCCAGGACATCACCAGTTACAGGCCAACATCACCTGACTGTGCAGGTGATGCCTTCCTCCCAGATGCGCTGAATAACTTCTGTGCCTGGTTTGAGGTGGAAAATGATGCGTCAGCGAGGAAGTCCACCCCTCCTACGAATGACCAGGTGCTGTGTCTCTCCATGGCTGATGTGAGAAGAACCCTGTGCAGGGTCAACCCACGGAAGGCTGCTGGACCAGACAACATCCCTGGTAGAGTGCTCAGAGGATGTGCAGACCAGCTAGCAGATGTTCTCACTGACATCTTCAACATCTCTCTGAGCAGTGCCACCATTCCAACGTGCTTCAAGGCCGCCACCATCGTCCCCGTGCCGAAGAAGTCTTCAGTGTCCTGCCTAAATGACTACCGTCCCATTGCACTTACATCCATCATCATGAAGTGTTTCAAGAGGCTTGTCATGAGGCATATCAAGACCCTGTTGCCCCCCTCACTGGACCCCCTGCAGTTTGCGTACCATCCCAACCGCTCAACAGATGACGCGATTGCCACCACCCTCCACCTGGCCCTAACCCACCTGGACAAAAAAGACACATACGTTCTGTTACGTATTCAGGCAACAATAAATATATGAGATCGGCAAGGGTTTCTTATAACAAACAACACGTTTATTAAACACCAAAAACAAACCCCCCAAAAGTAAACAAACAATACCATAACCGGAAACAGCTGCTGAGCGGCAGCCCAAACAGTTCGTAAAGTGATATTCCAAAACAGTTCTTTAAAGTGGTATTGCCAAAAGTTCGATATGCTCACAGTCCATTTAAAAGGAGAGACTTTATAGGACGATTTAGGTTCTCTTTCACGTCGCTTGCTTCGATCCCCGATGTCGAACTTCCCACGAAGAATTTACGAAACAGAACGGCTTAAAGGCACTGACCTTTCCTTCTTCACTACCTTCAATCCTTTCTGGTTACCCAGGGATTAACACAAAAATAGTCAACGAAATCCTTCCAAATAAGGATCAAACAAAGTTCGCCCCCGTTTCACCGTAGAAAGCGATTCTCCTCGATCTTTAACTTCCGAACTTCAAATCTTCACTCTCCTCTAATTCTCAAACTAACAGAATCATAAAGAACCTGCTGGCAATGACCTTTTAAACTTTAGACATTAAATAAAAACTTCATCCTTCAACTAAACTGCGTCATCACTTCAAACACGCAGTGGCATGAAGTCAACTTGGCAAATCCAGCCACGAACTGCCCCTCCTCACAGGGTGGGGTCTACCTTTTATAACCTGTAAAAAAAACCCGTCACATGATCTCTACTGGCGGGAAAATGACGTCATTCCACCATCACAAGACCATCACCTCAAGTCCAGTACAGCTTCAACCCCAGTCACATGACAAGGGCTCCACTGTCATGTGTCACGAGTACGTAACAGTTCCGAAGCTGTTCATAGACTTCAGTTCAGCATTCAACACAATCATCTCTCAGAAACTGATTGGAAAGCTGAGCCTACTGGGCCTGAACACCTCCCTCTGCAACTGCATCCTAGACTTCCTGACTGGGAGATCTCAGTCATTCCGGATCGGGAGCAGCATCTCCAACACCATCACACTGAGCACGGGAGCTCCCCAGTGCTGTGTGCTCAGTCCACTGCTGTTCACTCTGCTGACCCACGACTGCGCTGCAACACACAGCTCAAACCATATCATCAAGTTCGCAGATGACATGACCGTGGTGGGTCTCATTAGCAAGAACGATGAATCAGCATACAGAGAGGAGATGCAGCGGCTAACGGCCTGGTGCAGAGCCAACAACCTGTCTCTTAATGTGAACAAAACAAAAGAGATGGTTGTTGACTTCAGGAGGGCACGGAGCGAACTCTCCCCGCTGAACATCGACGGCTCCTCGGTAGAGATTGTAAAGATCACCAAATTTCTTGGTGTTCACCTGGCGGAGAATCTCACCTGGTCCCTCAACACCAGCTCCATAGCAAAGAAAGCCCAGCAGCATCTCTACTTTTTGCGAAGGCTGAGGAAAGTCCATCTCCCACCCCACATCCTCATCACATTCTACAGGGGTTGTATTGAGAGCGTCCTGAGCAACTGCATCACTGCCTGGTTTGGAAATTGCACCATCTCGGATCGCAAGACCCTGCAGCGGATAGTGAGGTCAACTGAGAAGATCATTGGGGTTTCTCTTCCCACCATCACGGACATTTACACTACATGCTGCATCCACAAAGGAAACAGCATTATGAAGGTCCCCATGCACCCCTCATACAATCTCTTCTCCCTCCTGCCGTCTGGGAAAAGGGTCTGAAGTATTTGGGCTGTCATGACCAGACTATGTAACAGTTCCTTCCCCCAAGCTATCAGACTCCTCAATACCCGGAACCTGGACTGACACCTTGCCCTATTGTCCTGTTTATTATTTATTATAATGCCAGTACTGTTTTTGTGCACTTTATGCAGTCCAGTGTAGGTCTGTAGTCTAGTATAACTTTCTCTGTGTTTTTGTTATTATGTAGTTCAGTCTAGTTTTTTGTACTGTGTCATGTAACACCACGGTCCTGAAAAACGTTGTCTCATTTTTACTATGTACTGTACCAGCAGTTATGGTCGAAATGACAATAAAAGTTGACTTGATTTGACTTGACTTGACTTGATTTTAGTCGTGTTTCTTGCCTTCCGATCTACCAGTAAGTGTTCGTACAACTTCAGTAGCACCATCTTAAACCGAATTTCCAGTAGAATGGCATTGTACATGAAGAAGATGTTTTTATAGAATTGAGAATATAAAATATTGCAAAATAGTACAGGCCTCTTGGCCAACTACCTTTTAACTTATTCTGAGACCAATCTAATCCTTCCCTCCTACACATCATCATTATGTGCTGTGTTGTTTTTGACGTGGGTGATCATGGTCCTATCCATGGCCATAATTGTTCTTGGCAAATTTTTCTACAGAAGTGGTTTGCCACTGCCTTCTTCTGGGCAGTGTCTTTGCAAGATGGGTGACCCCAGCCCATTATCAATACTCTTCAGAAATTGTCTCCCTGGTGTCAGTGGTCACATAAACAGGACTTGTGATATGCACCAGCTGCTATTACGACCATCTACCACCTGCTCCCATGGCTTCACGCGACCCTGATCAGGGGGCCAAGCAGGTGCTACACCTTGCCCAAGGGTAGCCTGCAGGCTAGCAGAAGGCAGGAGTGCCTTACACCTCCTTCGGTAGAGATGTGTCTCCTCCCTGCACCCACCTCCTACACAGCTCTATATTGTTCTAACATCCATGTGCCTATCAACAGTAAGAGTCTCTTAAATGTCGCTAATATATCTGCCTTTAGCACCACCCTACCAGGATGTTCCAAGCAGCCAACGGTCTTTGTGAAAGAAGCTTACCCCTGACATTCACCTTTACTTTCATGATTCAAGATTCAAGTTTGTTTAATGTCATTTCCAGTACATAAATATAAAGAGAGCAAAATAATTGTTACTCCAGATCCAAGGCAGCTCAAAAAAATCACAATAAGATAAAGAACGCAATAATAATAAAGAAACACAATAAATATGAATAGCTTTTATACATAGACTGATTGTATGTCCACTATGTGACACTGAGCAAAGGAGTGTCAGTGACGAACAGGAAATGATCAAGTCATGGTGGTTATGATGTGGAGGGGTAGGTTAGTGGGTGGAGGTGTTGATCAGCCTTATGGCCAGGGGAAAGTTCCTCCAATCACCTTAAAGTTATGTCCGCTTGTATCAGCTATTTCTGCCCTGGGAAAAGTCTCTGGCTACAGACTTGATCTAAGCCACTCATCAACTTGTACACCTCAATCAAGTCACCTCTCATTCTCCGTTCCGAACAGAAAAGTCCTCTCCAACCAGCAGTAGGAGAGTCTAGGTTCAGAGGACACAGGAGTAGGAGAGTCTAGGTTCAGAGGGCACAGGAGTCTAGGTTCAGAGGGCACAGGAGTAGGAGAGCCTAGGTTCAGAGGGCACAGGAGTCTAGGTTCAGAGGGCACAGGAGTAGGAGAGTCTAGGTTCAGAGGGCACAGGAGTAGGAGAGTCTAGGTTCAGAGGGCTCAGGAGTCTAGGTTCAGAGGGCACAGGAGTAGGAGAGCCTAGGTTCAGAGGGCACAGGAGTAGGAGAGTCTAGGTTCAGAGGGCACAGGAGTCTAGGTTCAGAGGGCACAGGAGTAGGAGAGCCTAGGTTCAGAGGGCACAGGAGTAGGAGAGTCTAGGTTCAGAGGGCACAGGAGTCTAGGTTCAGAGGGCACAGGAGTAGGAGAGTCTAGGTTCAGAGGGCACAGGAGTAGGAGAGTCTAGGTTCAGAGGGCACAGGCTCAGAATAGAAGGACTTCCCTATAGAACTAAGATGAGGAAATTTATGAAGTAGTTTTGAAGTGGAGATTGATAGGTTCTTGATAAGTAAGAGTGTCAAAAGGCAGGAAAATGGGGTTGAGGGGGAAAATAAGAACAGACTCAAATAGCAGAATGGCCTATTTCTGCTCCTGTGTCTTATGGCCTTCAGTCCAATGGCCTGAGTCTGTAGGCTTGGAACAAAGTAATGATGGATAAGGTGGATGCACTAGTTGTTATTTTTCAATCAGCTATTCTGCCCATGACTGCATGAAATTGCAGAGTTGTGAACACAGCCCAGTCCATCACACAAGCCAGCCTCCGATCTAATTGAGGATCCCTCCTATCTCATTTGTTTCCTCTTCTCTCAACTCCCACCAGGCAAAAGCTTGAGGACACATACCATAGGTTCAAAATAGCTTCTATCCTGCTCATCAGACTCTAGAATGGACCTCCTTTATGCTAAGGGATGAACGCTTGAATTCTTGATTCTCGATTTTCCTTGCCGTGGCTCTTACGCTTTGTTTGCACTGCATTGCGGTTTCCCTGTCACTGTAACACTACATGTTTCGGCCCGAAACGTCGTCACTACCTCCTCCCATAGATGCTGGTCTGGCCTGCTGAGTTCTGCCAGCATCTTGTGTTTTTATCCTGCATTCTGCTTTCTTTTTGCATGTCAGTGTAATTATATAATGTATGATCTGACTGGCTGGCATCCAGAACAACACAAAGCTTTTCAAGTTCAAGTTCATGCTTACTGTCATCTGTGTGTGTATAGAAATACTTACATACATTATATATGTATATATAGATATAGACACACACACACACACACACATCACATAAAACACTATGTTACCACAAATAAGTTAATAAAATGTCATTAAGAGTGCATATAGTGCAGAACACCAGTTAACAGTGAACAATACAGTAAAGAGTAAACAGCTCAGTGTCCTAGCGACGGCACCTTAGTGGTAGTAGGGTATTCATTAGTCTCACAGCCTGAGGGAAGAAGCTGTTACCCAGTCTGACTGTCCTATCCTGATGCTCCTGGGTACTTGGGTATTTGTGTACACCACTGTACTGTAACTGTTTCAATGTATCTTGACGCATGTGACAATAATAAACCAATTCCAAAATCAAATTTTATCACTTCTATAATTCTTCACACAGAATGGAAAGCAGCAAGTCTAACTACAAAATTCAAGAAAAGCGGGAGAGCAGAAATGGCCCAGTTAGCCTGACATTAGAGATTCAAGATTCAAGATTGAATATTGCCAATATTGCCATTCTTCAGTACACAAGGGTAAAGGAGAATGAAAAGATTGTTACTCTGGATCTGAAGCAGCATAAATAAACACCATAGGCATAAAGAACCCAATTAAAAACACAATGGATATAAATACATTGATTCTATTTCATTGATTATTTTCTATTGTGCTGCTTTGTATTTACTGTGAGCCGCCACAAGAAGACAACTCTCAGGGTAGTATATGGTGATACGTATGTACTTTGCACTTTGGGCTTTGAACAAGTTACTGTGAAAATTGTAAGATTAAACAAGGACAACATGAGGCTGCAACAAACTGAGTGTCTGTAAGTGTACTATTTGTTGGTAAAACCACACTGGCGGTAATTTTGTGCATTTCTGGCTGGTTGGCTATAGGAAAGAAATCATTCAGTTGGAAAGGGAGCACAAAAGAATCATGAGGATCTTACTAAGAGGGGTGACACAGTAACGTAGTGGTTAGCGCAATGCTTTACAGTAAGAAGGGTTCAATTACTGCTGCTCTCTGTAAGGAGTTTGTATACTCTCTCCATAGCCGTCTGGATTTCCTCCAGGTGCTCAGGTTTCCTCCCAAGTTCTAAAGAAGTGCAGATAGAGTTAGTGAGTTGTGGACATGTTGGCACCAGAAATGTAGTGACACTTGAGGGCCAGCACAATCTTCACTGATCTGATGCAAAACAACTTATTTCACTTTGTTTTTCGATGTACATGTGAAAGACAAATAGCTAATATAATCTTTAAAGCTAACTGGGACTGCAGGCCTCGGTTAATAAGGAGAGTCTGGATGGACGAGGACTTTTTTTCCCTGGAGTGTAGGAGGCTGAAAGAATAGAGGTATATAAAATCCTGAGAGCTGTTGATAAACTGGATGGCCTTGGTCTTTATATTCAGAGTGGAGAAGAACTTAGGGTTAAGTTGAGATGGGAGAGATTTAAATGGGCAACCTTTTCTCAAGAAAATAGTAGTAGATATACAGTACGGAATGAGCTGTCAGATGAAGCTGGAGCCAGATATAATTACAATATTTCAAAGAGACTTAGACAGGTACATAGATTGAAATGGTTTGGTGGGAATTTGGCCAAACATAGAAACATAGAAGAAACATAGAAAACCAGCACAATACAGGCCCTTTGGCCCACAAAGGTGTGCTGAACATGTCCTTACCTTAAAACTACCTAAGCTTACCCATACCCTATATTTTTCTAAGCTCCATGTATCAATCCTGGAATCTCTTAAAAGACCCTATCGTTTCTGCCTCCACCACTGTCGCTGGCAGCCCATTCCAAGCACTCACCACTTTCTGCATTAAAAACTTACCCCTGACAAATCCTCTATACCTACTTCCAAGCAACTTAAAACTGTGCCCTCTCATGCTAGCCGTTTCAGCCCTGGAAAAAACTCTGACTATCCACACTATCAATGCCTCTCATCATCTTGTACATCTCTATCAGGTCACCTCTCATCCTCCGTCACTCCAAGGAGAAAAGGCCGAGTTCACTCAACCTATTCTTATAAGGCATGCTCCCCAATCCAGGCAGCATCCTTGTAAATCTCCTCTGCACCCTTTCTATAGTTTCCATGTCCTTCCTGTAGTGAGGCAACCAGAACTGAGCACAGTACTCCAAGTGGGGTCTGACCAGGGTCCTATATAGCTGCAACATTGCCTCTCGGCTCTTAAATTCAATCCCACGATTGATGAAGGCCAATGCACCATATGCCTTCTTAACCACGTAGCAGCTATGGACTCAGACCCCAAGATCCCTCTGATCCTCCACACTGCCAAGAGTCTTACCATTAATACTATATTCTAACATCATATTTGACCTACCAAAATGAACCAACTCACATTTATCTGGTTTGAACTCCATCTGCCACCTCTCAGCCCAGTTTTGTATCCTATCAATGTCCCGCTGTAGCCTCTGACAGACCTCCACACTATCCACAACACCTCCATCCTTTGTGTCATCAGCAAATTTACGAACCCATCCCTCCACTTCCTCATCCAGGTCATTTATAAAAAACACAAAGAGTTGGGGATCCAGAACAGATCCCTGAGACACACCACTGGTCACTGACCTCCATGCAGAATATGACCCATCTACAACCACTCTTTGCCTTCTGTGGGCAAGCCAGTTCTGGATCCACAAAGCAATGTCCCCTTGGATCCCATGCCTCCTTACTTTCTCAATAAGCCATGCATGGGGTACCTTATCAAATGCCTTGCTGAAATCCATATACACTACACCATATATGTCAAACTCAAGGCCCGCGGGCCAAATCCGGCCCGTGGTGGAATTATCTTTGGCCAGCGAGATAATATCTAATTACTATTAAAGCCGGCCCCAGTAATGGAAGTGCCTATGGCGTATGATATGGCTAATGCTGAGTTTATTCAGGTACCAGGTTTTCAGGGTTTTTAGTGTTTATTCGGTTTCCCTGGTTTATTTCCTGAATATCATTAATGAATAAATTTTTTTTCTATTAGAGCTGGCCCGCCGGTATATTGCACGCACCACTAATACTACAAATCCCACAATGCACTGCCAGTGCATTGCTCGCGCTTGCCTGACTCTCTCATCAGCATCCTTATGGCGCTAGTCACGTGTGGTCAACTTTCAGCTATCCCTCACCCCAAGAATGGCTGAACGAAAGATGGACTTTGAAAACGGGTTTTCAAGGCAGGTGGGAGGCAGAGTATATGTTCGCAGATATAAAGGGCAAACCTGTTTGTCTTGTGTGCGGAGACGGTGTGGCTGTAATTAAAGAGTATAATGGAAGACGACACTATGAAATGAAACAACACGACAGATACAAGCATCTGGACAAGAAACAGAAACCCGCGATGTGCGGTCAAAAGAGTAGATTGGATCCGGGAGAAGATGCGGGAGGAAAACGACGCAGGTGAGCTGACAGCTTATCACTGCATCATACACCAGGAATCGTTGTGTGGCAAAGCCTTGAAAATGGAACATATAATGAGCACCATAACACGAGCAGTTAACTTCATAAGAGCCAAAGGTTTAAATCACCGCGAGTTCAAGTTGTTTCTGGAGGAGTTGGGTTCAGAATATAATGATTTGCCCTGTCACACAGAGGTGCGATGGTTAAGCCAAGGAAAAGTGCTGAAAAGATGTTTCGAGTTGCATGATGAGATCTGTCAGTTCATGGAAAGCAAAGGGAAAGACACAACAGAGCTCCGGGATAAAAAGTTGCTTTGTGAAATGGCATTTCTGTGTGACATCACGAGCCATCTCAATGCGCTCAACCTATAGCTTCAGGGGCGAGGTCGTGTGATCACAGACATGTATGCTGCAGTGAGGGCTTTTAAAACCAAGCTGCGCCTGTGGGAGACGCAGATGCAGCAAGAAAACTTGAGCCATTTTCCGTGTTGCCAAACTATGAAAGAGCAGGTTTCTACCGCAGTGTTCCCACATGCAAAGTTTGCTGAAAAACTTAGCATACTTGGTGCTGACTTCACACGGCGATTTGCCGACTTTGAAGCCCAAAAAAGCAGGTTTGAACTGCTCAGTAATCCATTTGCAGCTGACGTGGAAAGCGCACCAACCAACATACAAATGGAGCGGATTGAACTCCAATGTAGTGACACACTCAAGGCAAAGTATGACTCGGTGGGCGCTGCACAGTTTCTACGTTTCATTCCTGACATGATGCCCCAGCTGCGTACCCAAGCTGCTCAAATGCTCTCTATGTTTGGCAGCACATATCTGTGTGAACAACTGTTCTCTTTGATGAAGATAAACAAAACATCACACTTTCTGATGAACACCTTCACTCAATTCTGAGGATTTCCTCAGCTCAGAGCCTGACTCCAAACATTGATGAACTTGCATCCAAGATGAGATGCCAAGTATCTGGCTTAGACTAGTGTGAATCACAGAGAGTTGGCCTGTGGAAAAATGTTTTCATTAGAAATTACTCCGGAAAAGCTGCAGATAAAGCCATAAGAAATAAATGCAACTGATTTTTTATTTATTTAATGTTCAATGTTGTTTTTGTAGGCAATAACCTAAGCTTTGTTAGTTTCAGGTTAATATGTGTAATAAATTCATTTCAATAAGTTTTGCAATAAATGCTGAACCAGTCCGGCCCTCGACTTGTACCGATTTTTTAATTTTCTCCCACTGTGTATTTGAGTTTGACACCCCTGCACTACATCTACAGATCAATGTGTTCAGTCACATCCTCAAAAAATTCAATCAGGCTTGTAAGGTACGACCTGCCTTTGACGAAGCCATGCTGCCTATTAATACAGATTAATTGGATAAGTTCAGGTAGGCATCTTTGCTATCATGGATGGAAATTAGCCTTTTTCTTTGTGGTATGACTCTATGACTATAAATTCCCTCTTTAAAGGCATCAACGCTTGAGGCTGGCTTAGAAGATGCTAATCACTCTTTCTCAATGGCAAAAGATAGTCTAAGCACCAGCAGAGTGTTTTAAAATGTTTGGGATCTTGAAATGTGTTGGCAGTTACAGGTGGGAAAATGGAAAAGCTTAGCCAGCTGATTACCAACATGTAAGTTACATAAATCGATCTGCTGTCAGGCTTTGAGAGATGACAGGAGGCAACTCAGGGTCAGGAGGAATAGTTCAGTCCCACAGTAACACGGTCTCTCCTGATAAATCTATTCTAACCAGCACTTAGTAGAGTCATGGACCTTGTAAAGTGTAGAAACAGGCCTTTTGTCTCATCGTGACAATGCTGAATATCATGGCTATCTGTACTAATCTCACTTGTATTCCATCTCCATCAATGCCCTGCTCATTCAAGTATCTGTTAGGTGCCTCTTAAATGTTGCTAGACCATAAGACCCTTTGGCCCATTGAGTCTACTCCACCATTCTATCATGTCTGATTTATTTTCCCTCTCAATCCTATTCTCCTGCCTTCTCTCCATAACCTGTGATGCTCTTACTAATTAAGAGCCTATCAAACTCCGATTTAAATATACCCAATGACTTGGCCTTCACAGTCGCCTGTGGTGATGAATTCCACAGATTCACCAACTGGCTGAAGAAATACCTCCTCACCTTTGTTGAAAAGGGCTATCCTTGCATTCAGAGGCTGTGTCCTCTTTTCCTAGGCCCCCCACTATAGGAAACACCCACTCCACATCCACTCTATTTAGGTCTTTCAATAGTTGATAGGTTTCAAAGAGATCCCCCTTCATTCATCTAAACTCCAGTGGTTACAGGCCCCGAGCTATAAAGTACTCATCTTATGTTAACGCTTTCATTTCTGGGATCATTCCAGTAAGCCATAAGGCATTAGTATCCTACTAGAGTATATCAGGCTACATTGCAGTAACACCTTTGTGCACTATCAGGGAGGACATACGAAGGAATCTAATGGGGACAAGAGTTTAAGGGGGAAGACTGAAGAATAAGATCATAAAACCTTTAGACATAGGAGCTGAATTAGGTGATTCATCTCATCTAGTCTGCTTCACTGTTCCATCATGGCAGAGTTACTTTCCTACTCAACCCCATTTTCCTGCCTTCTCCCTGTAACCTTTGACACCTTTACTCATCATATACCTATCAATCTCCTCTTTTACCATACCCAATGGCATGGTGTCCACAAATGTCTGTGGAAATGAATTCCATAGATTCACTACTATCCTCCTCATCTCTGTTCTAAAGGGACTTCCTTGTATTCTGTTACTCTCTTACCTCCACCACCTCCACTGGCAGCTCATTCCACATAGCAACTCTTCTTTGTGTGAATGTTTTACTCCTCATACTCCTTTAAATTTCCCAGCCCCTCACCCAAAACCAGTGACCTCCAGGTTCAGTCTCTCTACCACTGCGAACAGACTCTGCTTGCTGAGGGTCATTAGAGATATGCCGGATCTCCTCAGCCTCCTGAGGAAGTAGAGCTGCTGGTGTTCCTTCTTGTCCGTGGTGTCAGTGTGACCAGAAAGGTCAAACTGCTGCTGATGTTTTAAGGAGATTAAAAACCAGCTTTATTTGTCATGTTTACATTGAAACATCCAGTGAAACGTGTCATTTTGCATCAAATCAAATCAGTGAGTATTGTGCCGGGCAGTGCTCACATTTCCGATGTCGGCACCTTACTAATCCTAACCCATATGTCTTAGGATTGTGAGAGGAAACACACGGGGTCACAGGCAGAGCATACGGACTCCAAACAGACAGAGGCAGGAATTGAACCCTGATCGGTGATCGCAGGTGCTGGAAAGTGATGCGCAAACCACTATGCTACCATTACATCAAGTATATGTTGAGGGTGTCCTGTTCTGTAACTCCAAACCATAAAACAAATTGAAAGAAAAGACATGGGAGGACTGGGGATAAATGTGTCTACTCTTACTTTTGCGAGCTGCACATTTATGATGTGGTGGTGTAATGACGTATACCATTCACATACTTTTACATATAGCCCATAATGAACTATATAAGCAAAGAATGCTTAATTTAACAATATATTTATAATGCTACCCAGGTATCAAGGTGGCTGACATAAGAAAGTTCTACCAATGACTGGAAATGGCAGGGCTGAAGCACAGAGGTGCTGCTCATGGCTGCACAAGACCAGGTGCTGAGCACAGGACCAATAGAAGCAGGGTCTGTCACACCAGACAAGACCCAAGATGCAGACTGTGCAAGGGATCCATTAAAACCATCCAGCACATAGTAGCAGGGTGCAAGTTGCAGGCAGGGACAGCATACACTGAATGGCACAACCAAGTTGCAGGAATTGTGTACAGGAACATCTGCGCTGAGTATGGATTGGACACTCCCCAGTCCAAATGGGAAACACCCGAAAAGGTAGTGGAGAATGACAGATTGATAAGCAGGTTCTGCCCAGCCACCCAGACACTGTAATACTGGACAAGTATAGTAATAGATGAGGCAATCCTGAATGACAGTAACATCAGGAAGAAAGAACATGAGAAGCTGAAGAAACACCAGGGCTTGAAAGAGCAGATAGAAAGGATGTAGAAAGTTAAAGCCAGAATAATCCCAACTGAATTTCAGCAGGAGAGGTGGTCTTTGTTCGTTAACCGTTTTAATTTCATCCTGACCGATCGACCGGGGTCAAAGAACCAGAAGTCCCATCAGTTTGACAAACAGGAATGAGAGGAGCAGCCTACCACCATTTTGCCCCAAGCCAGGGTGGTAGTGCCAGTTCATTGAGGAAACACTGCTCTTGTTCACAAGGCCCAAGTGCAAAGGGAGATTCCTAAGGATGTTCCTCCGGGTCAGCTCTGTCTGGTCCTAGGTACTCTAATGGGGGCACTCATCGCGAATGACCACTCACCCAGGGATTGCCAGGGCCCTCGAGTCTATCAAAAGAAGCTATTGGTGGCCCGGAATGATGAAAGAGGTTTGGCAGTACGTGCGGGCATGCGAGGTGTGCGCCCAGAACAAGGAGCACCGTGCCTGGCCACAAGGGCTCCTCCACCCGCGACCTGCTCCGGAAAGACCATGGGCCCACGTCTTCATGGACTTTGTCACGGGTCTTCTGCCATCCAAGTGGAAGACTGTCATCTTGGTAATTGTCATTCAGTTTTTGAAAGCCTGTGAGTTCAATGCCTTGGGAAACTGTAGTAGAGATGGCGAATTTGATCTGGACTAGGTCTTCAGGATCCACTGATTCCTGGTGGACACTGTCTCAGATCGTGGTCCACAATTTGCTTCACATTTCTGTAGGGCATTGTGTAAACAAATAGGGACAACAGCAAGTCTTTCCTCTGGATTTCACCTGTAGTTCAATGGCCAGACAGAGCAGACCAACCAAGATTGAGAACGTTCCCTAAGATGCCTGGCCTCAGAAAGAGTTGATGGGTATGGGCAGAGATCTCCCACCACACCTTACAGTGTTCAGCACCATTCAAGTTCCAGTTTGGTTACCCTCCACCTTTCTTTCTGGAACAGGAGGCCGAGGTTGGGGTCCTGCAGCCGAAGATCTCATCCAATACTGCAAGCAAAAATGGAGCAGGGCAAGGGTGCTTTTGCTGGCCTTTACTCAGACAGTGAAAACCAAGGTAAACTGAAGAAGACAGGGACCTGCTTTGCAGCCTGGGCAACAGGTTTAGGCAACTTATGATTTGCCTCTCCAGGTGGGGTCTAGAAAGTTGGCACCTAAGTTCATTGGACCCTTCAAAGTCCTGAGGACAGTAAACCCAGTGGCTTACACCTTGCAGCTCCCCAAGACCCTAAAGATCAATCCCACCTTCCACACCAGCCCCTTAGCTCCACCAGCATCAGCCCCAGCACCACCCAGGTTTATTGATGGGGAACAGGTCTTCACAACGAGAAGACTTTTGGAATCATGTTTGGGTGCCAAGAAGTGAGTATTTAAAGAGCACCTGATCTGAGGCTTGGTGCTCAATCATGAGGCTACCAGTAATATTGTCTAGCGTTTGTGTTGTGCTCAGCTGCCAATCCAGTTTGATACCGTGTCTCGATCCTTGCTTCAGATACTCCAGCATTCGGGTCTAAACCATCCTTGTCGAGGACTCTCGTCACAAGTTGTTGGTTGTAGAGTGTGCTGCATTGTGATACGCAAGGAGGAAATTGGCAAGCTTCTGATTCGCTGTCAGAGTAGTGTGTTCTGCTGATATTGTGTATAGTGTATTCCTTAGTCTGTGGGAAAACTTTTCTACCAAGCCATTTGTACCTGGCTCATAGAACGCAGATGTAATGTGTCTTATTCCATTAATTTCAGGAATGACTGAAACTGTTCTACAACAAACCGTGGTCCATCGTCACTAAGTGTTCTGGAACACCAGTCTTTGCAAAGAGGCTTGTCAATAGATCATCGGTAGGTGAGGTTGTAGTGGAGGGTATTGGGATCAATTTTGGCCACTTTGTAGTTGCATCCACCACTACCAAGAAATTTGTGCCATGAATGGTCTGACAAAATCCAAAGGAATCTTCTGCCAGGGCTGTTCCTTGGGATGAGAGACGCTGCTATTGGCATCTTCTGGGCATAGCATCCAATACTGTGCATGGAAATCTGCTCAGTCTGCTGATCTCTCTCAGAGCCACTAGACAAGGCTTTGAGCCAACACTTCCATTTTGGCCATGCCTAGATGACTGTCGTATAGTGCCTCCAAAACTTTAGCTCTCAACGTGGACGGTGCAACAACTCTCAATCCCCACATCAGGCAACCCCTGTGAACTGCTGGTGAAAGCGGAGGAAGTGGAAAAACAGCTGCACATTCCAGCCATCTTGGGTGGCCATGTGGGGTCTTTTGCTGTTATTTCATTATGCTAAGCACTACTCTCCATAAAGGTCAGCACATCATTATGGGCCAAAGGGCCTGTACTGTACTCTTCTAACATTCCATGTTCTGTGTTCTTAAACAACAAATTTCATGTCATATACTGTACGTCAATTAAACTGAGCTACATATGTGCCTTAGCTACGAACCCCAGTGGAATTGTTTCTACTGATAGGAGAAGGAACAAAGGTGGGTTACTGGCACCTTAAAGCCAGTCACTTTGGGTAGATGGGGCTCATCAGCTGTGGTTGGCAGCTCATCTAGGAGAAGGAAAACTCTGATCGCAAACCTCCCTCTGCTGCCTTGTGGGTATACCCACTCATAGGAAAGACTTTGGGAGTAAACTCCGAGGAAAAATCCCTAACTGAAGTCCGTAAGATAGTCCTACCTTGAGTTCAATGCTGACTGACAACTCCTGTGATGTCACTGATGCCAAGTGTCTTGATCTCTGCCATTCCCTGGATTCATCAGCTGCGTGGAGAGGGGGTTTCTGCCACATGGGCAACAGTTTCCTCTCCATTTCATGCTGCGTATCACATAGACACCGAGGATGCAATATCCATGGTCGATCCCAACCAACGGAGGGCCTTATAGTCAGTTATAATAAACTCAATTCTGATTCTGATCATCAATGGGAAACCCTGGAATCTTATACACAACTGAGAGAGGAAGCACAAGGATACTATCCCAGATTTCTTTTGAAAGTCTTGTAAATGGGAATCAGAATCAGAACCGTTTAATATCATTGGCATATGTCATGAAAATTGTTGTTTGCAGCAGCAGCACATTGTAAAAATCTATAAATTTCAATATCCATATATTGTATATAAAAATAAATCGAACAACTAGTTCAAGAAGAGAGCGAAAAATACTGAGTTAACGTTCGTGGGTTCAATGAGCATTTAGAAATCAGATGGCAGAGGGTAAGAAGCTGTTCCTGAAACTTTGAGTATGTACCTTCTGTCTCTTGTACGTCCTCCTTGATGTTAGCAATGAGAAGAGGTCATCTCCTGGATGGTGAAGTCCATAATTATAGATGCAGCCTTTTTGAGGCATCACCTTTTGAAGATGTCCTTGTTCCAGGGGAGGCTAGTGTCCATGATGGAGCTGGCTGAGTTTACAACTTCCTGCAGCTTTTTCTGATCCCTCAATACCAGACAGTAATGCAACCAGTTAGAACACTCTCCACAGTGCACCTGTAGAAATTTGCGAGAGTCTTCGGTGACATACTAAATCTCCTCAAATTCTTAATGAAATATAGCTGCTGTCATGCCTTCTTTGTAATTGCATCAATATGTTGGGCACAGGATAGACCTACAGAGGTGTTGACACCCACGAAACTGAAACTGTTCAGCTTTTCCACTGCAGATCCCTCAATGAGAGCTGGCGTGTGTTCCATTGGCTTCCACTTCCTGAAGTCCACAATCAATCCCTTGTTGTTGTTGTTGTTGTTGCAACATCACTTCACTGAGAATAATGGAGATAAGAATATTACCCAAAGATGCCACTGCATTATACTTGAGATATTCTGTGTTTACAAAGTGGCTGTCATACGTTTAATAAAGTCCACGGTAAAGAAAGTTTGCCCACTCAAATAGGAATCGACAACTGGCCCTTTGTAATGTTTAAACCTTTCTGCGGATGCAGCTGATTGTGTTAACCAACTATCAGCTCCCGGGTGCTTGCTTCGGGTGTACAACGTGCCTTATCTCTCTGACACAATCCAGGCTGTCGCTCACCTCTGAACTCTGACCACAGTGAGAAACCTTGACTGGGTGACCTGGGCCCTTCACACCTGGCTAATGAGGCCACAGTTCCCAACCAAGTCACTGCTCTAAACAGAGGACTGTAGCTGACCCTAGTCCAGGTGGGAGCTTGCAACACGTTCATTTGAGACTGGCTGTTCGGCCCATCAGACCTTTGCCAGCCCCTTGCAGTAAAATCATTCCTTCCCCTGTACCCCACATTTAGAAAATAGAATGATACACCAATGTACAGGTCCTCCGACCCACGACTTTTAAACCCATGCCAAGTTCAATCTAACCCTCCCCTCCCAGCCAGAGGGAAAAAGCCTTTGGCTGTGTACTCAATCTGTGCCTTTTATCATCTTGTACATATCCATCATCTCTTGTCCTCTTTCGTGCCAAAGAGAAAAGCTCCAGCTCACTGAACCTTTCCTCATATGTTTGCTTACTCCAGAAACGAATCGAAAGAAAAGCATGGGAAAGCCAGGGTCACTCATTTTGTTTATATATTTAGTATATTACAACTACTATATAGATATCCACAGCACAGTAAATTGAAATTGTTCCACTCAGGCCAGAAGATTTAATCACTGTGAAAGATTTCTTACTCTTGTGGGATGTCTTTCCTGATGGGGATGAGGGGTGCTGGGTGTCACTGTGCTTGGCAGTGGAAGTGAAAACAGTCTCAGGTTCTGCAGCCTCCTCCATGGTGTCTCTGAGACTGCCAAAAGTGGTTCTGACAGCCCGGGACATCTCTCTTCTCTAACAATTGACTCTAGTGTCCTCAACTGATCATCGTCTCCAGATGACATCAGACACAATCTGCTCTGCGTAGGAAAGTGGTCCAGTCTGTCCTTAATCTTTCCAAGTATCCACTTTTGATCACCTCTGTAGTCCCTCGCCAGGACTGCTTGTCCAGGGGTGAAACGTTGAAATTGCTTGTATCAGGAGCCCTCAATTTGTCTCAGCTGAAGGTCTGCACAGTCCTTCTGAGTTTGGGTTTGAGGAGATCCAAGCATGAGCGCAAGGGACGACCCAGGAACAGCATAGTGGCTGAGTGGTTGGGTGTGGGTTGTGATGCACTGTGATTATGCAAGAAGGAAGTTGGCGAGCTTCTGATTCAGTCTCAGTGTAATGTGGTCAGCTGACATTGCTCGCAGTGCGTTCTTTAGACTCTGGATAAATCTGTCAAACAAACCATTTGTAGCTGGATGGTATGGTGTAGATGTAACTTGTCTTCTTCCATTCATTTTCAGGAATGATTGAAACTATTCCACAACAATCTGTGGTCAATTGTCATGATGAAGTGTTCTGGACACCAGTCCCTGAGAAGAGGCTTCTCAACACATCAGCAGTGTGTGGAGGTTATTGGGAACACTTCAGGACACTTTGTAGCTGCATCCATGACTTCCAAGAAGTTTGTGCCCATGAGCAGTCCAGCAAAAGCCACATGAATCATCAGGCCATTCCCAGGGATGGAGAGGTGCTGCTCTTGGCATCTTCTGAACATGTTGGCATCCCGAATGCATAGTAAGTTGCCTGATTTGCTGATCATCCCAGTCCACCAGACAAAGCTTCAAGCCAACACTTGCATTTTGACCACACTTAGATGAGCAATGTGTATGCAGCTGCTACAGCACTTTAGCCTGGATGGTACAACAATTCTCAATCCCCATATAAGGCAAAGCCCATCAAGGTCAAGTTCTTCCCGGAGGATGGAAATGGGAGAACTGGAGTTTCTGCTGTACATTCCAGTTTTTCTAGGTGGCCATGTACACCTAGGAGAGTGCAGGCCTATTTCTGGTTTCCCTTTCGAACATTTCTGCCATAATAGGGAGACTTTGAAGTTGCATTAGGGTGAAGATATCAAGAAGAATGTCCTCTTCTGTAAATTGTTCAGCTATTTCCTTTTACAAGGGTAAATGGGACCATCCATCAGTACTTCCATGACCTCTTGAATTTGATCTTGTAATCTGGTCCTGTGAGAAACAGAGCCCATCTCTGCTTTCATGCTGCTGCTGTCAGTGGAACACCCTTCTGTGGATTGGAAATGGACACTGGTGGTTGATGATCAGTAATGAGGGTAAACTCTCTCCCATACAAGTACTGGTTGAAATATGTTACACCCCAAACCAGACTCAAGGCCTCTGTCAATCTGTGCATAATTTTTCTCTGTAGCAATAAGGAATGTGATGCAAAGTCAATGGGGAGTTCACAGTTACAGACATAACATGTGGCATGACTGCACCTACACCATCAGGAGAGGTGTCACAGGCAAGCTTCACTGCACGATGTGGATCAGAACGTGTGAGGACAGTGTCTGATGTCACCATTTCCTTTGTTTTTTGGAAAGCCACCTCACACTGCCTTGTCCATTGTCGTTTCTTCACAAACTTTAGTAATGAGTTGAATGACTGGAGCACAGTAGCCAGGTTTGTCAGGAACCTGTTATAGTAATGGACAAATCATAAAAGGAGAGTAATTGTGACACATCCTTTGGCCTTGAGGCATCCACCACTGCTTGAACTTTCTCAGCATGCTTAGAACCATAGAACCATAGAACACTACAGCACAGAAACAGGCCTTTTGGCCCTTCTTGGCTGTGCCAAACCATTTTTCTGCCTAGTCCCACTGACCTGCACCCGGCCCATATCCCTCCATACACCTCTCATCCATATACCTGTCCAAGATTTTCTTAAATGTTAAAAGTGAGCCTGCATTTACCACTTCATCTGGCAGTTCATTCCACACTCCCACCACTCTCTGTGTGAAGAAGCCTCCCTAATGTTCCCTTTAAACTTCACCCCCTTCTCCGTTAACCCATGTCCTCTGGTTTTTTTTCTCCCCTAGCATCAGTGGAAAAAGCCTGCTTGCATTCACTCTATCTATACCCATCATATTTTTATATACCTCTATCAAGTCTCCCCTCATTCTTCTACGCTCCAGGGAATAAAGTCTTAACCTATTCAACCCTTCCCTGTAAATCAGTTTCTCAAGTCCCAGCAACATCCTTGTAAACCTTCTCTGCACTCTTTCAACCTTATTAATATCCTTCCTGTAATTCGGTGCACACAATACTCCAAATTCGGCCTCACCAATGCCTTATACAACCTCACAAGCTTGTGTAAATCTTGTGCATCATTGGTGTGACCACTGTAAGTAGTTTAATGATTTCACACTTGTTGAGTTGTGCCCTGAGCCGATAATCTTTTTAGCACTGTCTTGAGATTTTGGAGAAGTTCCTTGTCATCTTTACTGGTAACAATGATGACATCCAGATAACACAGAGTGCCTGGGCAGACTTGCTGCACCTGATCCATCTCTTTCTGTCAGAGTGCATGTGCAGATGTTCCTCTAAAATTCAGCTTATTACAGCAATAAAGCCCTCTGTGTTTACAGCAAGAAGCATTTTGGAGTCTTCAATCTCTGTCATGGCTAAGTCCACCTTGCTGAAGTGTTTCCCTCCAGAAGCTTTCCCTCTAAAGATGTCCTCCATCCTGGGCAGAGGGTTTTGATCTACTTTCAGTACTGGGTTGATGATGAGCTTAAGAATCGCCACAGATCTTGTCAGAGCCATTTTTTTTGGCAACTGGGACCACTGGTGTTGCCCATGGGCTCCACTCAACCTTGGAAAGAGTTCATTTAGCCTCCGTGTGACCTAGCTCACTGGCTAAGTTATCACAAATGGTATAAGAAACCAGACAGGCTTTGAAAAACTTGGGTGTGCATTTTCATTTAACACTATTTTACCCTTGATATGTTTGAGTTTTCCAGTGCCATCCTTGAACATTGCTGTGGCATCATCCACTACTTTTCATAATTTGCTTTCAGTTGATTCTTTTGCAGTGGATGTGGCATGCAAATAGTGAATGGTGTCATGGTCCGGTCCGTGAAATCTGTATTCCGGTTCATGGTCCCGTTAATAGATCCTTTTTCCAGGTTTTCCTGTTTTCCCTTGTTACATTGGGTGCCTTAATTGGGGCACTGATTCTCATTTTGGGCTGACACATAAATACTTCTGCAAAGCAAGGATTCCCTGCTGGACTGTTCCCTTCCCCTCCTTCTGAGGCCTTGCCTGCAAGCTATGCCTGGAGCAGTGACCTGCCTGGTCCTGGAGGCTCAGGAGTCTCTTGTCCTGTCTGAGCCTATTCCAAGAACCTTGTCCTGTCCAAGCCATGGCTTTGTGTTCTCGTCCTGTCCATGTGCCTTGTCTGGTGTAGGAGTTCCATGTCAGTCCTGTAGACATGTCTTGTCCTTGCCTAGATCTGGGGTCCAAGCCTGAGTCAAGACCCAGGTTCCAGGTCTGTGTCCAGTCTCAGGCTTGGAGTCCTAGCCCAGAGTCTTTGTTTCAAGTTCCTTATTCTGGTCCCCCTTTCCTATCTCAGTCTTAGCCCTGGCTCTGAATCCTAGTCTCGTCCAGGGCCGTTGTGTCAATGTCCAGTGTCATTTCTTCCTGATTCCCCTTGCTTTCTTGATAAACCTTGTCCTGTTCCTAGTACTTCAGTGTCTGTGTCTTGTTTCTGGGTCTGCCATCAATGCCCACCTTACGACAGATGGATCTCCAGTCAAGTTGTAGTTGTCTCAACCACTCATGACTCCATAATGCTGGCCCTGCAGTCCCAGTGTGGTTTGTTTGTTGTTGTACTTCACCGTTACAAATGTCAACCCTGGCTGCTTTGGTTGGAACAACCAAACTTCTGAGCAGAATGTATGCCATTCCACTTAATGCACTCAGCAAAACTGGCACTCACTTTTCATTGGCTTCAAACTACTGCTTAATTCAGTCAATGTACATCAGCCAGTTATCTTTTGTGCTTTCGAAAGTGTCTATCTTTCCGATGTAGTCAGCCATATCTGCTTTTTAAAAATTTATTACTTTTATCACCTCGTACTCACTTTTATGAGCCTGAGAATTTCATCCACTTTCAGCCTTTCTTTAAAATTTGATTTTCTGTCCTTTTTCCAAGGAAAGCATGCTGTGCTATAATTTTTAACTCAAATGTCTCGCTCTGCTTCAATAGGGAGGTACTCGTCTCATCACCACTGTTATGCTTTGTAACTCCAGGAATTAATCAAAAGAAAAACATGGGAGAGCCAAGGATAACCAGTGTCTGATTTCGTTTTTACTTTAGTGAGACACACACCTATGACATGGTGACGTAATGTCATATGCCATTCGTGTACTTTTACATATAACCCGAAATTAATTATTTAAACAACAAAAAATGCTTAATCAAAAAGTATTAGTCAAATGTTTCTGAAATATTTAATACATATCAAAAAGGCCTGCTCTCTAATCCAGGCAGCACACTGACAAATTTGGTCATCCTTGCAAGTCCGTCTAATTCTCTTTCTGACGGATTCAAAGATGTTGAGTTCCAGACCGTAGCCATACTCCTCCATATTTGCACCCCTGTTACACTTAGGTAATCAGGTTTTGGTTTATTATTGTCACAGGCAGCGAGATACATTGTTTCAACATCATTTAATGTCATTTCCATTATGCAAGTGTAAAGGAGAACAAAATAATTGTTACTCCACATCCGATGCAGCACAAAAAACACAGTAAGAAAAGCGACAAATACACAATAAATATAAATACATATGGTAAGTTAGCTTGTATACATTGATTGTATGTCTATAAAATGAAGCCAAGGCCCAGGAGTGTCTGTACTCGGCACAGTAACATCGTGGCTAGCGCTGTGCTTTACAGTACAGGAGACTGGGTTCAATCCCTGCTGCTGCCTGGAAGGAGTCTGTACATTCTCCCCGCGACTGCATGGGTTTCCTCTTGGTGCTCCAGTTTCCTCCCACAGTCCAAAGACGTACTGGTTAGTAGGTAATCAGTCATTGTACGTTGTCCTAGGATTAAATTGAGGGTTGCTGGGTGCGACAGCTCGAAGGGCTGGAAAGGCCTGTTCCGTGCTGTATCTCAATAAATAAATAAGGGGGCAGACAGGAAATGATAAAGTGGTGGGGTTGGGGAGGGTGAGTTAGTGGGTGGAAGAGTTGATGAGCCTTACTGCCTGTGGAAAGCAATGATTTTTGAGTCTGGTGGTGCTGGCGTGGCTGCTACGTAGCCTCCTCCTTGGTGAAATTTGTCCAAACGCAGCCATTCTCCCTGGGAGTGAGTTAAGGTTTTGGCCATCACTGCAGCTTAGTGTGTCTGTGGCAGTACTCAAAAGGGAGATAATTTCATATTAATTTTCCTGTTCCACTCTGAGGCTTCTCTCCAGTAAAGGTGTAATTGACAAGAGCTGACAGAAACAAGCTGGTTAATCAGAGACAGGAAGTGGATTAGGCTGGAGAATTAGATTAAACCGGCCCTGTACAGTAAGTTCCAGAGCAATGAAAGGACCAGAGGGAGGAGTGGAGGGAGCAGGAAGCAGATGATATATTTCAGCTTGCAGATTAATTTCAACCAGGCCGTGTCGTTAATCAGCTGGCTGGTGTGTTCAGATGCCTTGGCTTGATTAGCTTCATCCTTTCCTCCTGAGAAGGGGCTGAAAATGAAAGCAGTAATCTCCGTCCATTCCTCAAGTGTGTTGACAGGCAGATCAGGAGACAAGTACTGGCAACTCTCTGTGGAGTATTGTCCCTGCATTGTGCAGCCGAGGAAGAAATTAACAACGGCAATGTTTGATGAATTACATAATGTGTTGATGATATGAACATAAACTGGAGCAGCAGCAGGTCTTATGATAAACAAAACACTCGAGGATCTCGGCAGTTCAGGCAACATCTATGGAGAGAAGTGAGAGTCGGTGTTTCACACCGAGACTCTTCATCAGGACTGGCCTGATGAAGGGTCTTGGCCCAAAACATCGACTTTTTATGTTCATTTCCTGACCTGCTGAGATCTTCCAACATTCTGTGTGTATTTCTCTGGATTTCCAGCATCTGCAGAATCTCTTGAGTTTAAGTTGTATGACACCTTGGCTTTGCTCTACCTCGGCATTTGGAATATTGCACTTAGTTCTGGTCAGCCTATCATGTGGAGGCTTGGGAGAGGGTGCAGAAGAGGCTCACTAGGATGCTGCCTGGATTAGAAGGCATGTGTTGGACAAGCTTGTATTGCTTTCCCAGGTTTAAGGAAGGTTTATGATCATAGTTAGAGTATACAGCCAGTGCCTTCATCCAAGGTTTGAAATACCTAATATCAGAGAGCATGCATTTAAGGTGAGGGGGCTAAGTTTTTTTTACTTGGAGTGGTGGGGGCCTGGAATGCATTGCCTGGGGTGGTGGTGTAGGCAAGTGTGATGGAGGTGTTCCAGTGGGCACATGAATGTACAGGAAATGGTGGGGAGGGTGTAGCTGACATTCATATGGTGTAAGCAGAAAGGATTAGATTGGTTGGGTACTTGAATACTAATGTAATGAGTTGGCACAACATTGTAGGGTGAAGGCCTCTTCCTGGCCTGTATTCTTTGATGTTCTGTGTTCAATATAAAAGCCAAAACTTTGGCCTCCTTCATATTTCTGGTCAACCATCATTCGTACTGTCCTTTTCTCCTCAACAGTCCATTCAGCAGAGAGATTCCAAAGATTCTCAAGGTCCTGAGTGAAGAGTGATCTCCTCAACCATATACCAGATGGAGTATGACTGATGCTGAGGCATTGACGAATACAGTAGGAGGGATGTGGAAGCTTCAGAGGAGACCCACCAGGATGCTGCCAGCATTAGAGAGCATGTCTTATGAGGAAAGGTTGAGCAGGCTAGGGGCTTTTCTCTTTGAAAAGGAGGAGGATGAGAGGCAACTTGATAGAAGTGTACAAAATAATAGGAGGCATAGATTGTGGACAGTCAGGGCAGAAATGGCTAATATTATAGAGCATAATTTTGAGGTAATTGGAGGAAAGTATAGGGGGATATAAGAGGTAGGTTTCTTTTACAGAGAGTGAAGGGCGCATGGAACACACTGCCAGGTCTCGTGGTAGAGGCAGACACATTGCGGACATTTAAGAGATTCTGAAATAGAAGAATGGAGGGGTATGTAGGAGGGAAGGATTAGATTGATCTTAGAATGTTAAAATGTTGGCACAACATTGTGAGCTGAGCTGTAATGTTCTATGTTCTACTTTCTAATGTTCTTGAGAAGGTAGTGTTGAACTGCAGCAGCTAGAAGACGTTGGTGTTTGTGGCAAGGTGCCAGGTAGGATACTTTCTATGATGTATTGATAAAAGTTGCTGAGGGTTAAAGGGGACATGCCAAGTTTTTTTTATCCTCCTGGGGAAATAAAGACACTGTACTGTAAAATAAAAAGAGGCTGTGACAGAAGAGACTGCTGATGCTGGAATCTAGAGCAATGAACAATCTGCTGGAGGAGCTCAGTGGGTTGAATAGCAGTTGTGGTGGGGCAGACTTTATGGGCGGAATGGCATATTTCTGTGTCTTAGAATCCTATAAAATTGAGATGCTGTTGCATTGTTGGACAATACGCAGAGTCAAGAAGCACTCCTGAAGAATGGGCAGCTGGAGATGCAGAATAGAGAATAATCTGGAAGTTGCTTAAAAGTATTAAGTATTTCCTGTTCCTAATAAAGTGGCATTGAGTGTATGTTCATGGTCTTCAGCTGTTGTAATCCGTCCTCTTCAAAGTTTGATATGTTGTGCATTCAGAGTTGCTCTTATGCACATCACTGTTGTAATGTGTGTTTATTTAAATTATTATCACCTTCCTGTCAGTTTAAACCAGTCTGGCCATTCTCCTTTGACCTCTCATTCACCAGGCATTTTCACCCACCAAACTAATGTTTATTGGATGCTTTTTCTTTCTATTTCACACCATACTCAGTAAACTCTAGAGACTGTAATGTATGAAAATCCCAGGAGATCAGCAGTTTCTCAGATACTCAAACCACTCCTTCTGGCACCAACAATCATTCCACAGTCTAAATCACTTGGGTCACATTTCTTCCTCATCCTGATGCTTGGTCTGAACAATAACTAAACTTCTTGACCATGTCTGCATGCATTTATGCATAGAGTTGCTGCCACATGATTGGCTGATTAGATATTTGCATTAACAAGCAGGTGTACAGGTGTACCTGGAAAGTGACATGAAAATTGGAGGTACGGTGGACAGTTATAGAGTTATAGAGAATGGAAAAGGCCCTCAGACCAATATTCACATTTGCCCACTTTTGGCCATTTCTTTCTAAACTTTTCCTATCCAGATGTCTATTAAATGTCAATTCTGAACCTGCCTCAACTACTTAGCCTGGCAGCAAATTCCATAAACTCACCAGCCCCTGTGTGAAGACATTGCTCATCATACCTTTTAGTTCCATTATAGTTTTCCTTTGTGATAGCTCAAGGGACTGTTTTAATGAAGTGATCTGTATGGATGGCATGCAAAACAAAGTTTTCCACTGTTCCTCAGTACAGGTGACAATAATAAACTACCCAATCCACTGAGCTCCTCCTGCAGATTCCTGCATCTGCTGTCTCTTGTCTAAACACTCTCATCGTATCTCAGGCACCCCGCTCTAAACCCAAGTTGGGAGCAAGTCTGTAGAGAGGGCTGGAGCTGAATCTAGAGTAGTTCAGCCTGAGATGTTAGAAACTTAGAAAACCTACAGCACAAGTCAGGCCCTTCAGCTCACAAAGCTGTGCTGAACATGTCCTTCCCTGAGAAATTACCTGGGGTCACCCACAGCCCTCTATTTTTCTGAGCTCCATGTACCTGTAAAGGAGTCTCTTAAAAGACCCTATTGTATCCGCCTCCACCACCGTTGCTGGCAGTCCATTCCACACACTCACCACACTCTGCGTAAAAAAACTTAACCCCTGATATCTCCTCTGTACCGACCTCCAAGCACCTTAAAACTGTGCCCTCTCATGCTAGCTATTTCCACCCTGGGAAAAAGCCTCTGACTATCCACGTGATCAATGCCTCTCATCATCTTATGCACAAGCTGTTGTGCACTCCTGGTGCTCTTAGCCATTTCTTGGTCTTGTGCAAAGTGAATTAAGTTGTTTGTAGTTCTGATCACCTACCTACACGAAAGACAGCAATAAGATAGAAAGAGTACAGTGAAGATTTACGAGGGCCTTGCCAGGACTTGAAGACCTGAGTTATAGGGAAGAGTTGAATATGTTAAGACTTTTTCCCCTGGAGCATAGGAGAATGAGGGGAGATTTGATAAACAAAGTTACGAGGGGTATAGACTGTGTAAATGGAAACAGACCGTTTCCACTGAGGTTGGGTGAGACTGTAGATATAAAAATCATAGGTTAAGGGTGAAAAGGATAGCTGACAGGAACTCTTTCACTCAGAGTGTGGATGAGCTGCCAGATGAAATGGCGGATGCGGGGTTGATTTCAACATTTAAGAGAAGTTTGGATAGGTACATGGATGGAAGGGCTATGGTCCAAGAACAGGTCGATGGGACTAGGCACAAACTAGATGGGCTGATGGGCCTGTTTCTATGACTCTTAACTGGTTAGTGATGGTGGTTGTAGAATCTCAGAAGGAGGTGCAGATGATAATTTAATCGGAAATTCATGCTTGCAAGAGCTTCATCCGTGTCCTGGTTACACCCTTAGGATGGGATATTCCTGAAGCCTCTTCCACTTGTTCCCTGTTTAAATACCCACCACCAGAATGGTAGGTCCACCTACCTAAATCCCTTTACATTTTCCATATAAATATCTGTGCACAAATACAATGATGAAAACCAAGGCTTTTATGTGCCACGTATTCCATGTACTAAATCAGAATCAGATTTATTATCGCTAACTCATGTGAAATTTGTTGTTTTGCTGCAGTAGTACAGTGCAAAGACATAAACATCACTATAAATTATTTTTAAAAAGTGCCAAAAAATCTTTAATTACAAGGTTGTTGTCATGGGTTCACGGACTGTTCAGAAATCTGAAGGGGGAGGGGGAGAAACATGAGTATGGATCATGTCCAAAGTCAGAGTTATGAATGGTCCATGAACACTACCTCACTATTTTGCTCTGTTTTTGCACTATCAATCTATCTATGTGCCTGTCTGTCTATTTGTTTGTCTATTTCAGTGTTGATCTGTTTATCTTTATATATATATATTTATATTTCTTATCATATTTTTATTTTGCACTGGACTGTCACCACAAAGAAAAATTCACGACATATGATCCTGAATTAAGAATCTTCAGAAGGTAGAAATGTTGGTGAAGTTGTGGGCTGTGTAGAAGACTATCAAAGAACACAGGTGAATATGGATCAGTTACACATATGGGCAGGGAAATGCCAGAGAAACACACACAAAATGCTGGAGGAACTCAGCAGGCCAGGCAGCATCAATGGGAAAAAGCACAGTTGATGTTTCGGGCTGAGACCCTTGGGCAGGATTTCCAGCATCTGCAGATTTTCTCTAGTTAGAGAAATGCCAGGTGCAAGATGTTGCACTTTGGAATGAAGTACAACAGGAAGGTATAATTAGTGACAGGATCCTGATGTACAGGGGGATCTAGATCCATAGCTCACTGAAAGTGACCACTCATGTAGACAAGGTGAGGTTGGACTATAAGAATCTCAGGAAACCATGTTGCAGTAAAATAAAGGTTTGGTTAAGCTACATTTGGAGTATGGTGTGCAATTCTTGTTGCTCCATTAAAAAAAAATGTGAGAGGCTTTTGAAGAGGTTTAAGCAACACACACAAAATGCTGGAGGAACTCAGCAGGCCAGGCAGCATCTATGGAAAAAAGTACAGTCGATGCTTCGGGCTGAGACCCTTGGGCAGGACTGGAGAGAAAAAGGTGGGAAGAAAAGCATTTTATCAGGATTCCGATTCAGATTTATTCATCACATGTACATTGAAACATACAGCGAAATAAGTCACTTGTGCTCGCAACCAACACACCTAGGGACGTGCTAGGGGCACATATATTACCATATATTCGGACACCAACATAGCATTCAGTAATGCTCTGCAGAACAGCGCAGAACACAACCACCAACAAAACAAGCAAAACAAGGAACTTCTGTCCCTCCAGCCACAAACACGGGCAGTAGTCCAATTCTGCCTTAATGAGCTGTAGGGAGAGGTCGGACAAAATTGGCCTGCCAGAGACTGAGAGGATTCCTTATAGAAGTTTATAAAATTAGGAGAGGTGTAGATAGAATAGAGACTCAGAATCGTTTTTTTGAAGGCAGTAATATTGGAGAACATGGTGAAAGATATGGAGGGCAGCTTTTTTATTTCACAGGAGTGCTGGGGGTGATGATGTTTAAGAGATATGCACGTGGCTATGCAGGGAATTGAGGGACATGGAACACATGCAGGGAGTTGAGGGATTTAGTTTAACTTGGCATCGTGTTCGGCACAGACACTTTAGGGAGAGGTAGGGCAAGCTATAACTTTACTTACTGGAGCTTAGGAAGCTGAACAGTGATCTTATAGATGGTATAAAATCTTGAGGGATATTAATAGGGTGAATGCATCGAGGAAAGTGAACCAAACACTCAGGGCATTGGTTTAAACTGAGAAGGGAAAGATTTGAAAAGGATCTGAGGGGGGCACCTTCATACAGAGGGTGGTGAGTAAATAGAACGAGCTGCCAGAGGAAGTGGGTGAGGCAGGTACAAAAACAACTTTTAAAGAAAAACAAAAACACAAGATGCTGGCAGAACTCAACAGGCCAGACAGCATCTTATGGGAGGAGGTAGTGACGACGTTTCGGGCCAAAACCCTTCATCAGGAGTGAAGTAACATGGGATGGTCGAGGGGGGATAAGAAGTGGGGGGAGGGATGAAGTAGAGAGCTGAGAAGTGATAGGCTGAAGGGAAATGGGCTAGGGGGAAGGTGGAGAATTATGGGAAATAAAAGAGAAAGAAAGGTAAGGCTGGGGGGAGATTATAGTGAGGGGGGGGAAAAAGAGAGAAAGAAAATCAGACTAAAATTATAGATAGGGATGGGGGTAAGGGTGGGGGGCAGGGGTATCAGTGGAGGTCTGTGAGTTAAATGTTCATGCCGGCAGGCAGGAGGCTACCTAGGCGGGAGATAAGGTATTGCTCCATCGACCTGCGTGTGGCCTCATCTTGACGGTAGAGGAGGCCATGGACAGACATGTCGGAGTGGGAGTGGTCTGTGGAATTGAAGTGTGTGGCCACATGGAGATCCCGCCACTGCTGGAGGACCGAGTGCTGGTGTTCGGCGAAACGGTCTCCTAGTCTGTGGTGGCTCTCCCCAATGTATAAATGGCCTCATCGGGAGCACCGGATACAGTATATCACCCCAGTTGACTCGCAGGTGAAGTCGTGCCTCACCTGAAAGGACTGTCTGGGGCCTGGGATGGTGGTGAGGGAAGAAGTGTGGGGGCAGGTGTAGCACTTCTTCCGTTTGCAGGGATAAGTGCCTGGAGAGAGCAGCAGTCCCACTCCCACTCCGATACACACACTTCAATTCCACAGACCAACCCCACTCTGATACACTGGGGAGACCCGCCACAGACTGGGAGACCATTTCACTGAACACCGGCGCTCAGTCCTCCAGCAGTGGCGGGATCTCCCTGTGGCCACACACTTCAATTCCACAGACCACTCCCACTCCGACATGTCTGTCCATGGCCTCCTCTACCGTCAAGATGAGGCCACACGCAGGTCGATGGAACAATACCTTATCTCCTGCCTAGGTAGCCTCCTTCCTGCTGGCATCAACATCCAACTCACAGACCTCCATTGATACCCCTGCCCCCCTCCCTTACCCCCATCCCTATCTATTATTTTAGTCTGGTTCTCTTTCTGTCTTTCTCCCCCCCTCACTATAATCTCCCCCCAGCCTTACCTTTCTTTCTCTTTTATTTCCCATAATTCTCCACCTTCCCCCTAGCCCATTTCCCTTCAGCCTATCACTTCCCAGCTCTCTACTTCATCCCTCCCCCCACTTCTTATCCCCCCTCGACCATCCCATGTTACTTCACTCCTGATGAAGGGTTTTGGCCCAAAACGTCGTCACTACCTCCTCCCATAAGATGCTGTCTGGCCTGCTGAGTTCTGCCAGCATCTTGTGTTTTTGTTTTTATTTATTTCATAGAAACATAGTAACATAGAAAATAGGTGCAGGAGTAGGCCATTCAGCCCTTCGAGCCTGCACCGCCATTCAGTATGATCATGGTTGATCATCCAACTCAGAACCCTGTACCTGCTTTCTCTCCATGCCCCCTGATCCCTTTAGCCACAAGGGCCATATCTAACTTCCTCTTAAATACAGCCAATGAACCGGCCTCAGCTATTTCCTGTGGCAGAGAATTCCACAGATTCACCACTCTCTGTGTGAAGAAGTTTTTCCTCATCTCAGTCCTAAAAGGTTTCCCCTTTATCCTTAAACTGTGACCCCTCGTTCTGGACTTCCCCAACATCGGAAACAATCTTCCTGCATCTAGCCTGTCCAATCCCTTTAGAATTTTATACGTTTCAATAAGATACCCCCTCAATCTTCTAAATTCCAGTGAGTATAAGCCTAGTCGATCCAGTCTTTCTTCATATGAAAGTCCTGCCATCTCAGGAATCAATCTGGTGAACTTTCTCTGTACTCCCTCTATGGCAAGAATGTCTTTCCTCAGATTAGGGGACCAAAACTGCATACAATATTCTAGGTGTGGTCTCACCAAGGCCTTGTACAACTGCAGTAGAACCTCCCTGCTCCTGTACTCAAATCCTTTTGCTATGAATGCCAACATACCATTTGTCTTTTTCACCGCCTGCTGTACCTGCATGCCCACCTTCAATGACTGGTGTACAATGACACCCAGGTCTCGTTGCATCTCCCTTTTTCCTAATCGGCCACCATTCAGATAATAATCTGTTTTCCTGTTCTTGCAACCAAAGTGGATAACCTCATATTTATCCACATTAAATTGCATCTGCCATGAATTTGCCCACTCACCTAACCTATCCAAGTCACCCTGCATCCTCCTCTCAGCTAACACCGCCGCCCAGCTTCGTGTCATCTGGAGATGCTGCATTTAATTCCCTCATCTAAATCATTAATATATATTATAAAATCATTAATATATATTGTATATATTCCAGCATCTGCAGATTCACTCGTGTTAACTTTTAAAGAAACATGGACAAGCATGTGGATTATTTTATTTAGAGATATAGCAGAGTAACAAGAACATCGAGCCCACGCTACCCAGTACACCATGTGGCCAATGAACCTGCTACCCTACGGTGTGGACTGTGGCAAGAAACCCATGCGATCACGGGGAGAACATACAAACTCCTTACAGACAGTGATGGGAATTGAACCCAGGATGCTGGTGCTGTATTAGTGTTACACTAACCACCGCATTATCCTGCTGCCCCTCAAGGAAAGCTTCTGAAGGATGTGGGCCAAACATGGGCAAATAGGACGAGCTTCGATGGACAACTTGGACCAAAGGGCCTGTTTCCATGCTGTATGACTCTACATCTCTGTCTAGAAGGATAAATGAACACACATACACAGAACCTAGAACAGCACAGCACAGTACAAACTCTTCGACCCACAATATTGTGCCTGACCTATTAATCCACTCTAAGATCAATCAAATATATATATATTGATAGATAATCATAGATCTATGTAACACCACAGCAGAGAAACAGACCTTCAGGCCCATTTAGTCTGTGACAAACTATTATTCCATATAGTTCCTTCCACATGCATTCTGGTGTATTGACACACTCCCCTCATCCATGTACTTATCCAAATTCACTTAAAAGTTTAAATCAACCCCACATCCATCACTTCTGCTGCCAGCTCATTCCACATACACCACCCTCAGATTCCCCTTAAACATTTCACCTTTCACCCTTAACCCATGACCTCTAGTTCTAGTCTCAGCCAACCTCAGTGGAAAAAGCCTGCGTTTATCCTATCTGTACACCTATCACATCTCCCTTCATTCTCCTACACTCCAGGGAATAAAGTTCTAACCTATTCAACCTTCTCCTTTTACTCAGGACCTGGCAACATCCTTGTAAATTTTCTCTGCACTCTTTCATTCTCATTAATATCCTTCCAGAAGGTAGGTGACCAAAGCTGCACACGATACTCCAAATTCGGCTTCACCAACATCGTATACACCTTCAACATAACGTCCCAACTCTTGTACTCAATACATTGATTTATGAAGGCATATACAGTATCGGTACACTATACCTACAGACACACACATATGTAATAATGTATTTATTATATATAGATATATACATATACAATGGCATGCAGAAGTTTGGGCACCCCGGTCAAAATTTCTGTTACTGTGAATAGCTAAGCGAGTAAAAGATGACCTGATTTCCAAAAGGCATAAAGTTAAAGATGACACATTTCTTTAATACTTTAAGCAAGATTACTTTTTTATTTCCATCTTTTACAGTTTCAAAATAACAAAAAAAGGAAAAGGGCCTGAAGCAAAAGTTTGGGCACCCCACATGGTCAGTACTTAGTAACACCCCCGTTGGCAAGCATCACAGGTTGTAAACACTTTCTGTAGCAAGCTAAGTCTTTCAATTCTTGTTTGGGGAATTTTCACCCATTCTTCCTTGCAAAAGGCTTCCAGTTCTGTGAGAATCTTGGGCCATCTTGCATGCACTGCTCTTTTGAGGTCTATCCACAGATTTTTGATGATGCTCAGGTCAGGGGACAGCGAGGGCCATGGCAAAACCTTCAGCTTGCGCCTCTTGAGGTAGTCCATTATGGATAAAGAGGTGTATTTAGGATTATTATCCTGTTGTAGAAGCCATCTACTTTTCATCTTTAGCTTTTTTACAGACGGTGTGATGTTTGCTTCCAGAATTTGCTGGTATTTAATTGAATTCATTCTTCCCTCTACCAGTGAAATGTACCCAGTGCCACTGGCTGCAACACAAGCTCAAAGCATGATCGATCTACCTCCATACTTAACAGTTGGAGATGTGTTCTTTTCATGAAATTTTTTCTCCAAACATACCTTTGCTCATTGCAGTCAAAAGGTTCTATTTCAACTTCATCAGTCCACAGGACTTGTTTCCAAAATGCATCAGGCTTGTTTAGATGTTCTTTTACAAACTTGTGACACTGAATTTTGTGGTGCGGACGCAGGAAAGGTTTTCTTCTGATGACTCTTCCATGAAGGTCATATTTGATCAGGTGTCACTGCACAGTAGAACAGTGCACCACCACTCCAGAGTCTGCTAAATCTTCCTGAAGGTCTTTTGCAGTCAAATGGGGGTTCTGATTTGCCTTTCTAGAAATCCTATGAGCAGTTCTCTTGCAAAGTTTTCTTGGTCTTCCAGACCTCAACTTGACCTCCACTTTTCCTGTTAACTGCCATTTCTTAATTACATTACGAACTGAGGAAACGGCTACCTGAAAACACTTTGCTATCTTCTTATAGCCTTCGCCTGCTTTGTGGGCATAATTTATTTTAATTTTCAGAGTGCTAGGCAGCTGTTTAAAGGAGCCCATGGCTGCTGATTGTTGGGACAAGTTTTGAGGAGTCAGGGTATTTATAAAGTTTTGAAATTTGCTTCACCAGGCCTTTCCTAGCGACGACTGTGAACAAGCCAGAGCCCGAACAAGCTAATAAAGGTCTGAGACCTTGGTAAAGTTATCTGAGATCTCAAATCTCTTGGGGTGCCCAAACTTTTGCATGGTGCTCCTTTCCTTTTTTTCACTCTAAAATTGTACAAAACAAAAATAATACACTAATCTTGCTTAAAATGTTGAAAATAATGTTTCATCTTTAATTTGATGACTTTTGGAGATCAGCTCATCTTCTACTCACTTAACTATTCCCAGTAACAGAAATTTTGACCGGGGTGCCCAAACTTTTGCATGCCACTGTACATACATAGATATCTTCTGCCCAAGGATACCAATTAGGTAACCACACTAAAGAAGGACAATCTGGTTACTTAACTTGTTGATGTTGCAAATCACCTCCATCAGCATGAATTAGACCATAAAACCATAAGACATAGGAGCAGAATTAGGCCACTCAGCCCACTGAGTCTGTTCTGCCATTCCATTATGGCTGATTAAATAATAATAGTAATAATAAGTACTTTATTGATCCCAAGTGGGAAATTGTTTTGTTACAGCAGCAACATAAAATATGATAATAATAATATTACTGAATAATAAAGTATATAATAATAATGTCCACAATAATAATTTACCAATATGTAATAATGTACAATACTGTGCAATAATAATGTACAAAATAATAAAACAGAGACTATTGTACTATGATGTGTGTTTTCCTGTTGCACAGAGATGAATTGTTGTATATGCTTACTGCATTTGGTAGGAAAGATGTTCCATAACCTGAAAATGCTTTGCTATCTTTATAGCCTTCTCCTGCTTTGTGGGCATCACTTATTTTAAATTTGATCTCGAGTCCAGGTTGTGGCCGGGGACGGATTCAGCCTTTTTGATGAGTTTATTTAGTCTCTTTGCCTCACCAGCACTGATGCTGCTCCCCAACTCAGAGCCACAAAGACTGCACTCGCTACATCAGACTGGTAGAAGATCTCCAGCGTCTGCTGCACACATTGAGGGATCTCAGCTTCCTCAGAAAATAGAGTCTGCACATCCCCTCCTTGTAAACAGCCTCGGTGTTGCTTTTCCAGTCAAGTCTATTGTCAAGGGCCCTATTAGTATCCCTCTCAACCCCATTTTCCTATCTTCTCTCCATAACCTTTGATATCCTTAGTAATCAAGAACCTGTGAACCTCTGTTTTAAATATACCCAAAGACTTGTCCTCCACAGCCATTTGCTGCAATGAATTCCACAGTTCACCACCCTCTGGCTAAAGATCTTCCTTCTCACCTTTGTTCTAAAAGGACATCTTTATTTTCTGAGTTACCACACTGTGAAAGTATTTGTTGGTCTTAAGGACTTTGAGACATCAGAAGTTGTGGAAAGAGCTACAGAAGTTCAAGCAGTATCATAGATGACCACAAAACTATTACTTCTTCATCTCCTACTGCCCACTCCTTACTTACTCTAATCTCCAATAAACCGTACTTGGCTTGTCACTTTAAAGGAACATTGAAGCTTGTTCTTCAATCTGGTCACAGATTGATGACTTGCTTAACAATGTTTGGACAACTATTTAATCCCAACATGAAAAATACTTCAATGAAATGAATTGAAGTTCTCATCGAGCAAGTCCCAGCTATTTGAATAACAGTGACTGACATGTAGGTAAGTGGTTATTTTGATTAAATTTAATTCGTGCATTTCTGTCACACTGGGTGACAGATTTACCAGCAAGGCTACTTAAATTACTTTTAAATCATAAAAGCTGGAGTTAAAATTGTAAAAGCACTCGCCTCCTCTGGCCTGATTTCCCCTGAGCAAATTAGCTCTATATCATGCCTGGTCTAGGGGTAGTTCAGAGGACGGGACAAGATCTAATCTGCTTTATTGGGAGCTGGTCGAGAACTACGGCAGCTTCAGTACACCACAATCCACCATCCGCTTGGTTTGCACAAAAGACATTCCTCCAAGTCACCCTTACAGTGATCTCGCCCTCTTCAGCTCAGACCCAGAATCAGGTTTCTTAACGCTGGTCTGCTAATCAATGCACAAACGTATATAATGATCCGCACGCAAACAAGCGTTTTCTCTGGCGTGGTGGAGGCTGAGTGGAGATCTGATAGATGTTTATAAGATTATGCAAGGCATAGACAGCATAGACAGACAGTATCTTTTTCCCAGGGTAAATATGTCTAATACCAGAGGGCATGCACTTAAGGTGAGAGGGTGTAATTTGAAAGGAGATGTCAACGTCAGGTTTTTTACACCGAGAGTGGTGGATGCCTGGAATGTGCTGCCTGGGGTAATGGTTGAGGCAGAAACATTAAGGACTTTTAAGAAGCATTTCAAAAGGCACATAAATGTGAGAAAACTGAAAGGATATGGACATTGAGTAGACATAAGAGATTGGCTGCCCATTTGATTACTAATTTATTTGGTTCAGCACAACATAAGGGTACTGTACTGTTCTATGTTCTATGTTTAGAGGGATATGGGGCAAACACAGGCAAATACAACTAGTTGAGGTAGGCATTGGTTGACATGGATGATTTGGGCATAGAGCATAGAACATGGGATGTAACAGTATAGTACAGGATTTTTGACCCATGATATTGTGCCAACCTTTTAATCTACCCTAAAGTCAATCCAACCCTTCCCTCCCACATAGCCCTCCATTTTTCAGTCATCCATGTGCTTATCTCCACCACCTACCACTCCGTGTGTAAAGAATTGATATTCCCAACACCCCCCCAAAACTATCCTCCAATCACCTTAAAATTAAACCACCTTGTATTAGCCATTTCTGCCCTGGGAAAAAGTCTCTGGCTGTTCACTAGATCTATGCCTCTTACCACCTTGTTCACCTCTATTAACTCCACTTGATTTATGCCTCTTATCATCTGTCAAGTCACCTCCCACTGATTGGTGTGGAGCGCCAATACACAGGACTGGAAAAGCCGCAGAGGATTGTAGGCTCAGTCAGTTCCATCATGGGCACTAGCCTTCCTGCTATCAATGGCATCCTCAAAAGGCAATGCCCCAAACAGGTGGCATCCATCATTAAGGACCCTCCACTCAGGACCTGCCCTCTTGTCATTACTACCATCAGGAAGGGGGTACAGAAGCAGGGCACAAACACTCAGTAATTCAGGAACAGCTTTTTCCCCTCCACCACCATATCTCTGACAGTTCATGAACCTATGAGCACTATCTCACTATTTTGCTTACTTTATACACTACCATTTTCATACATCTTGTTGTAACATGTCTTACACTGTAATGTTGCCGCAAAACAACAAATTTCATGGCGTGCATCAGTGATAATAAAGCTGATTCTGGTTCAGATTCTCTCACCCCGTACCATTTTCACAAGGAAAACGAAATTGACTAGCTGTTAATGAAAGTAGTGTTCATGGAGCAGAGGATCATCTTATAAACAGTACAGTGTCCTCTCCTTATCCAAGCAACTTACCCCATCATATATGACATTTATTCTCACCATCATAAGCTTCCTTGTAACAAGTGTTGTGTCTTTTTCCCGGTTTCTGGGGTACCATGTTAGTGTAGTAGTTAGCACAGAGCTCGCTTGGGCATTGAGTTAGCATTGCCTAGAAGGAATTTCTACATTCTCCCTGTGATGGTTTATGTTTCCTCCAGGTGTGCCGGTTTCCTCCCACATTCCAATGACATCTCCGTCAGTAGGTTCACCGTTCATTGTAAATTGTCCTGCGATTAGGCGAGTGTTGAATAGGTGGGTTGGTAGGCGATGCAGCTCATTGGGCCGGAAGAGCCTGTTCTGCACTGTGCCGATAAATAAATACATAAAGTAAAGTAGATTATGCCAATTATTTGGACAATTGTCTGATCTTTCAATTTAATGTTGGTTACAGTCACTGCAAGTGTACTAATTTGTGTACATTCAAAACTGTAGCAAATCGGGAGATTTCAGAGATTGCTAACAGATCATAAAACTTCCCTGTGAAAGCGGTGCAGCTGTTGTTAATGATTTACAATGAGCACATAAAGCACCTGAATATGGAATGAGAGCTGTAGGAAGCATTTGTGCATAAGCATTTATCTTTCAGGTGAGAGGCATTGGTCTTTTGTCCAAATGACCTCAATACTGCCTATGTTTAGTCTACAAGTAAAAAGCAAAGCATAATGAAAACAAGAAAAGTGTGCTTATTTAGAACTGCAAAGCAAAATATTCACCCCAGTGGGTCCATACTGAGGTTTACACACCACTCCTTGCCTCTCACTGTTCCTGATCTTCTACTATTCTGAGGCTGTGCCCTCTGGTCCTAGACTCTCCCACTATAAGAACCATCCTTTCCACATCCACTCTGTCTAGGCCTTTCAATATTCAATAGGTTTCAGTGAGATTCCCCTTTCACTCTCTAAAACTGCAGTGAAATCATACAAGAAAGAGCCATCAAACGCTCCTCATATGTTAACCCTGTCACTTCCGGGATCATTCTTGTGAACTTCCAGTGGACCTCTCCACCTTTCCTTTCAATGGGAACTAAGCTCCTCCACCCAATGAATGCAAGTTCCACTCCCAACCAATTCCCTATTGAGTCATCTTAAAAACGATGAGTCCCAGACATCCAACCCTGCGAAAACTCATTTCAGGGAGGTAGCACCCCCATCCCGGGTCAACCTCCAAGGGTGTACGTAATACTTTGTTTAGTGATTTTGTCTAATCTGTAAACCAAGTTGGGTATATGCAGAAAATGTGACATTAAAATATGTATTTATATTATATTGGAATTGTTTTTTTATTCTATTACAACTTTAAGCAAGTCTACAGGGAGTTTGGCCTCATCACGTGGGATATCAGTAGAGTAGCTCCTTAGCAGCTAGCTGGCTAGTTTAAATAACCCACCATGGGCAATAGAAAAGTCACTGTTGCAAACAGTGCAGCGAGCAACACTGTCATTATTTTGACCCTTATTAGGCAGGAGTACACTTTAGTGTAGTCTGGGGTGAAGTACGTTTTTGGTATTTTCTTTTTTTGGAACACTCTGCCATGGTGCAGCAGGACACTAAACTGAACTGATGAACAATGAAAGAGAGAGAGGTCGACTGTAAAGCCCGCCCACAGAGAAAACTGATAGGTCTACTTAGAACGAAGAGAGACCAATCAGGATGCTCCCTCTCGCTCTTGCTCTTTCTCTCCCTCTCAAAAAAATCAATTTCCAGGTTAGTGTATATAATTTGTGGGCATCAGGGAGCCGCTATCAATATGTGGGAGACTCCCGGAACTTCCAGGAGAGGTGGGATGTCTGGAGTCCTATTTTTGAATTCCATCCTTTTTCTCTAGTTCATCAAAGTCTTGAAAATCTTTATCAGAGAAAAGAATCAAATCTCCAAGATGCAAGTCTCAAGTTTGTTTATTGTCATTCTTTAGTACGAATATAAAGGAGAACAAGATGATTGTTATAGAACATAGAATGATACAGCACAGTACAGGCCCTTCGGCCCACAATGTTGTGCCGACCCTTAAACCCTGCCTCCCATATAACCCCCCACCTTAAATTCCTCCATATACCTGTCTAGTAGTCTCATAAACTTCACTAGTGTATCTGCCTCCACCACAGATTCAGGCAGTGCATTCCATGCACCAACCACTCTCCGAGTAAAAAACCTACCTCTAATATCCCCTTTGAACCCATGTCCTTTAAAGCCATGTCCTCTTGTATTGAGCAGTGGTGCCCTGGGGAAGAGGCACTGGCTGTCCACTCTATCTATTCCTCTTAATGTCTTGTATACCGCTATCATGTCTCCTCTCATCCTCCTTCTCTCCAAAGAGTAAAGCCCTAGCTCCCTTAATCTCTGATCATAATGCATACTCTCTAAACCAGGCAGCATCCTGGTAAATCTCCTCTGTACCCTTTCCAATGCCTCCACATTCTTCCCATAGTGTGGTGACCAGAACTGGACACAGTACTCCAGTTGTGGCTTAACTAGAGTTTTATAGAGCTGCATCATTACCCCGTGACTCTTAAACTCTATTCCTCGACTTATGAAAGCTAACACTCCATAAGCTTTCTTAACTACACTATCTACCTGTGAGGCAGCTTTCAGGGATCTGTGGACATGTACTCCCAGATCCCTCTGCTCCTCCACACTCTCAAGTATCCTGCCATTTACTTTGTATTCTGCCTTGGAGTTTGTCCTTCCAAAGTGTACCATCTCACATTTCTCTGGGTTGAACTCCATCTGCCACTTCTCAGCCCACTTCTGCATCCTATCAATGTCTCTCTGCAATCTTCGACAATTCTCTACACTATATACAACACTACCAACCTTTGTGTCATCTACAAACTTACCAACCCACCCTTCCGCCCCCACATCCAGGTCGTTAATAAAAATGATGAGAAGTAGGGGTCCCAGAACCGATCCTTGTGGGACACCACTAGTCACAACCCTCCAATCTGAATGTACTCTCTCCACCACAGCCCTCTGCTTTCTGCAGGCAAGGCAATTCTGAATCCACCTGACCAAACTTCTCTGGATCCCACGCCTTCTGACTTTCTGAATAAACCTATCATCTAGTACCTTGTCAAATGCCTTACTAAAATCCATGTAGATCATATCCACTGCACTACCCTCATCTATATGCCTGGTCACCTCCTCAAAGAACTCTATCAGGCTTGTTAGACATGATCTGCCCTTCACAAAGCCATGTTGACTGTCCCTGATCAGACCATGATTCTCTAAATGCCTATAGATTCTATCTCTAAGAATCTTTTCCAACAGCTTTCCACCACAGACGTAAGGCTCACTGGTCTATAATTACCCGGACTATCCCTACTACCTTTTTTGAACAAGGAGACAACATTCGCCTTCCTCCAATCCTCTGGTACCATTTCCGTGGACAACAAGGACATAAAGATCCTAGCCAGAGGCTCAGCAATCTCTTCCCTCACCTCGTGGAGCAGGCTGGGGAATGTTCCGTTAGGCCCCGGGAACTTAACCGTCCTAATGATTTTAACAACTCCAACACCTCCTCTCCCTTAATATCAACATGCTCCAGAACATGAACCTCACTCTTCTGGATCCAATGCAGCATAAAAAAAAAGTAAGCATAAAGAATGCAATAAATATAAATACATAAGATTATCTTATACACATAGATCGTGATACATAGATTATGAGTATAGATTGGATAAATGCAAGCAGGCTTTTTCCATGAAGATTAGGTGAGACTAGAACCAAAAGTCATAGGTTAAGTGTGAAAGGTGAAATACTTAAGGAGAAACTGAGGTCATCACTCAGAGAATGCTAAGAAAGTGGAATGGGCCAGCAGAAGTGGTGGATGTGGGCTCGATTTCAATATTTAAGAGAAATTTGGATAGGTAAAAGGATGGGAAGGATATGGAGGCCATGGTCTGGGTGCAGGTTGATGGGACTAGGCAGATTAATAGTTCGACATGCATAACTGGGCTGATGGGCCTTTTTCAGTGCTGTAGCGCTCCATGACTCTATGACTGCATGTACATAAAGTGACTCTAGGCACAGGATTGTCTGCACATAAAGTGACTGACAGGAAATGATAAAGTAGAGGTGTTGGAGAGTGTGCTGGGGGAACGTTAGTAGGTGGAGGTGTTAATCAGGCTGATGACTCAGGGGAAGTAACTATTTTTGAGGCTGGTGGTCCTGGTGTGGATGCTATGTAGCCTCTTCCTTGATGGGAGTGGGACAAACAATCTATGAGCTGGGTGGTTGGGATCCTTCATGATGTTATTGGCCTTTTTCCAACACCTGTCTGTCCTTAATAGTGGTGGTGGGGGGGTGTGATGGGTATCAAGAAAATCTCACTGAGTCTTTCCTGATAGATTTGCGTATAGTGTTTTGAACCGGCTCTTAATGGTAAGTGTAATAGGTGGTTAGAAATCAGAATGACACCGAATGCACTACAGATAAAGGAACACTAGTAATAACAAATTCTACTGGTGTGTGGTACTGCAGCAAATAATTTACTCCCTTTCATCCTGCTAACCTCTGCCTCCTTTCCCTCTGAATCTTTTCTGAGTAAATATGAGTTCCCCTTCACCTTCTGTCTGTGTCCTCGTCTCCAGAAAAAGCCCTCCCCATCACTGAGCACAGCTACAGCAAGCGTTGCCACAAGAAAGCAGCATCCAGCATCAAGAACCCCACCACCCAGGCCATGCTCGCTTTTTGCTGCTGCCTTCGGGAAGGAAGTGCAGGGTCTTAGGCCCCACATCGCGAGGTTCAGGAAAATTTACCCTGCAACTGGAACTGGCGTGAGCAACTTCACTCACCACTGATTCCACAGCCTATGGAGTTGAACACTACAACTCATGCTCTGTGTATGTACAGTACGTATGGATTGATTGTTCGTCTTCTTTGCACATTGGCTAAAAAGAGAAAGTTAAAGAAGAGAAAAGTAAGGGTGGAGTGCAGAAAAGTCAAGTGCTTAAGAGACAAAGATTACCAGATTTTAAAGGCACAGGGAGTGTAAGGGCACTTTATCTGAATGTCCATAGTACTCGTTACAAGGTCAGTGAACTTGTGCCACAGGTCAGTATAAAGGGGTATGATTTAGTGACCATTACAGAAATGTGGCTGCAAGGATTGGGAATTAAATACCCAAGGATATCAGGTTGTTCAGAAGGATAGGCAGGAAGGTCAGGAAGGTAGGATAGCGCTCTAGGTCAGGGAGATAGTGAGAGATGATAAAAAATCTAAGGAGCAGAATGTTGAATCCATTGGGCAGAGATTAGGAATAGTAAAGGGAAAAATCTCACTGGTGGGAGTTGTCTATCGGCCACTGAATAAAATCATTACAGTGGCACAGGCAATAAACAGAGAAATATCTGAGGCATGTAGGAATGGAACAGCAGTTATCATGGGGGACTTAAACTTGCACATAGACCAGGTGAGTCAAGTTGGTTGAGTCAGTCAAGAGGAGAACTTCTTAGAATGCATCCGTGATGGCTTTCTTGAACAGCATGTTACTGAACCTACAAGGGATCTGGTAGGTTCACTATCTTGGATCTGGTCCTGTGCAATGACACAGGCAAAATTAGCAATCTTGCAGTTAGGGATCCTCTTAGAAAGAGTGATCGCAGTGTGACTGAGTTTCTCAAACAAGTGGAGTATGCAATAGTTTGATCTAAAATCAGTGTATTATGCCTAAGCAAGGGAGACTACAACAGGATGAGGGAAGAGTTGGATAGGGTAGACTGGGAACACAGGTTACATGGTAGGACAGAAGGAATAGTGGAAAACTTTCAAAGAGTTTTTCATTGTGCTCAACAAAAGTATATTCTAGTTTAAAGCAAGGACAGTAAGGGTGGGGAGAGCCAACCTTAGATAACTAAGGAAATAAAGGAAAGCATCAAACTAAAAGCTTGTGCAGACAAAGTCACCAAGAGTAGTGGGAAACTGGAGGACTGGGAAAGCTTTAAAAAGCAACAAAGAACCACTAAGCGAGCAATAAAGGAAGATAGATTATGAAAATAAACTAGCCCAAAATATAAAAATGGATAGTAAAAGTCTTTATAAATACATAAAGTGGAAAAGGGTGGCCAAAGTGAACATAGATCACTTGGAGGATGAGAAGGGGGGATTAATACTGGGTAATAAGGAAATGGCAGAGGCTTTGAATGACTACTTTGTGTCAGTCTTCACAGTGGAGGACATGTCTAACCTGCCAAAGAGAGAAGTTATGGATACGATGGGAGGTGAGGACCTCCATACAAAAGCTATCACTAAAGAGGTAGCGCTGAGCAAACTTGTGGGCCTGAAGATAGACAAGTCCCCTGGTGCTGATGGAATGCATCCCAGGGCACTGAGAGAAATGGCAGAGGTTATAGTTGAAGCTTCGGTGATCATTTACCACAATTCTCCAGCCTTTGAGCAGGTCCTGCTGGACTGGAAGAAGGCAAATGTCATGGCACTGTTCAAAACAGGATGTAGGCAAAAGGCAGGTAACTAAAGACCAGTTAGTTTAACATCTGTAGTTGGGAAAACACCTGAAGCTATCATTAAAGAAGAAATAGTGAGGCATCTGGAAAGAAATGGATCCATCAGACAGACACAGATTGGATTCAGCAAAGGCAGGTCCTGTTTGACAAACTTACTGGAGTTCTTTGAGGATATAATGAGCACAGTGGATAGAGGGGAACAGATGGATGTTATTTACTTGGATTTCCAGGAAGGCATTTGATAAGCTGCCATATAACAGACTTATCCAAAAGATAAGGATGCATAGAGTTGGGGGTGATATATTAGCATGGATAGGCATTTGGTTAACTAATAGAAAGCAAAATGATGGGATACATGGGTGCTACTCTGGTTGGCAATCAGTGAAAGGTGTGCCACAGGGGTCAGCAACTGTTCACGATATACATTAATGATCTGGAAGAGGGGACTGAGTGTAGTGTATCTAAGTTTGCCAATGACACTAAATTGAGTGGAAATGCAAATTGTGCAGAAGATACGGAGAGTCTGCAGAGAGATATGGATAGGTTGAGTGAGTGGGCAAGGGTCTGGCTGATGGAACGATGTTGGTAAATGTGAGGTCACCCACTTTGGAAGGAAAAATGGAAGATCAGATTATTATTATAATGGTAAAAGATTGCAGCGTGCTGCGGTACAGAGGGGCCTCAGAGTGCTTGTACGTGAATCACAAAAGGTTGGTTTGCAGGTGCAGCAGGCTATCAAGAAGGCAAATGGAATGTCGGCCTTCATTGCTAAAGGGATTGAATTTAAGAGCAGTGAGGTTCATCTGCAACTGTACAGGGTACGGATGAGGCCACACCTGGAGTACTGTGTGCAGTTCTGGTCTCCTTACTTGAGGAGGGATATACTGGCTTTGGAGGCAGTGCAGAGGAGGTTCACCAGGTGGATTCCAGAGATGAGGGGGTTAGACCATGAGGAGAGATTGAGTCGCCTGGGACTGTACTCACTGGAATTCAGAAAAATGAGAGGAGATCTTATAGAAACATAAATTTATGAAAGAGGTAGATAAGATTGAGGCAGGAAAGTTGTTTCCATTGGGAGGTGAGACTAGAACTAGGGGACATAGCCTCAAGATTCGGGGGAGTAAACTTAGGATGGAGATGGGGAGGAACTGCTTTTCCCAGAGAGTGGTGAATCTGTGGAATTCTCTGCCTGATGAAGCAGTGGAGGTTTCCTCATTAAATACAAACGTTTGTATATTTAAAACAAGGTTGGATAGATTTTTGCATAGTAGAGGAATTAAGGGTTATGGGGAGAAAGTAGGTAGATGGAGATGAGTCCATTGGTCAGATCAGCCATGATCTTATTGAATGGCAGAGCAGGCTTGATGGGCCAGATGGCACTATTATATTTCTTTGTTCCTCTGTGAATGCCTGCATGAAAATAAATCTTAAGGCAGTATGTGGTGGAATATAACTACTTTGATAATAAATTTACTTTGAACTTTGAAGCCAGACAAAGCCTCTCTTCCTTTGATCCTTATTGAAATGATACTGAGAGACTTTGTGGTATTTCCAATTTGTTCTCCCACCCCCACATCTCAGAACTATGGGAATTTATAAACACATGTTGGTACCTATGTACTCATATATATTTTATTTCATATGTCTACTTCTATCTTTATTCTTAAATAATTCTTTATTCAGTATCATTGTTGAATGTTGTTGTTGTTTGTTGCATGTAGTGCCAACACACCAATATCCTAGTACCATAAGACATAAGACCAAGGATGTTGGGGGCAGATTTAGGCCATTTGGCTCATCAAATCTGCTCCGCTATTCCATCATGGCTGATTTATGCACCGTTGCCATTTTATTAGGTACAGGAGTGGAAGTCAGTGCGGTCTTCTTCTACTGTAGCCCATTCACTTCAAAGTTCAATGCTTTATGCATTCAGAGATGCTCTTCTGCACACCACTGATGAATAACATGATTATCTGAGTTACTGTCACCTTCCTGTTTGCTTGAACCAGTGTGGCCATTCTCCTCTAACCCCTCTCATTAATAATGTGTTTTCACCCACAGAACAAGATGTTCTTTTTCGCTATTTGCACAATTCCCTGAAAACTCAAGAGACTGTTGTGCATGAAAGCCCCAGGAGACCAGCAGTTTCTGAGATACACAAACCATCATTCCATACTCAAAGTCACTTTTTCCCCATTCTGATGTTTGATCTGAACAACAACTGAGCCTCTTAACTATGTCTGCATGCTTTTATGCATTGAGTTCCTGCCACATGATTTGATGATTAGATGTATTAAAGAGCAGGTGTATCTAATGAAGTGAGTATACATCTCTCTCCATTCTCCACCTTCTCCCCATAGCCTTTGATATTCTCACTAATCAAGAAGCTATCAAACTCTGCCTTGGACATACACAACAACTTACCCTCTGCGGCTGTCTGTGTCAATGGGTTCCATAGGTTCACCACATGTAATTGTATTTGGTGAATAAAGTTGACTCTTGACCCTTAATTTCCATCACCTTTTTTCTTGCTTTCATTCAACAATCTGTGTCCTTTTGAAACCCAAACTTGTGTCACATAATAACTATCACTTTAACTAACCTTTCCTTTAACCTTGGTGATGTCTTGTCTTCGGTTCTTACATGGATTTGAAGTGAAAAGTAATAAAGAGATTCATTAATTGTCAGTAATACCTCAGTTTATTGCTCTTTCATGGTTATTGGTTTGAATTCCAATCTGGAGATTTAAGTGTAAGAATTAAGGCTGTGATGGTACTGAAGTACTGAATGAGTGCTGTACTACTGAGGAGCTGTTTCATTAATAGGACAAGAATTCTCCACCAATCCTTTCAGATAAATGTAAAATATATCACTGTCGTAAACACAGCTGAGTGCAGATACTGGAAATCCAGAGCAACACACCTGAGGGTACACAGCAGATCACGGAGCATCTTTGGAAAGGAATAAAGAGTCAACATTTTGGGCTAAGACCTTTCATCAGGACAGTCCTAAAGAGGGTCTCAGCCCGAAATATTGACTCTTTCCATCTTTCCAAAGATATCACTGTAATATTTCAAATTGTATTCCAAATTATGGGGGTATAAATAGGGTAAATTCAAGCAGGCTTCTTCCACTGAGGTTGGGTGAGACTACAGCTGGAAGTTAAGGGTTAAGGGTGTTAAGGGTAAAAGGTGAAATGTTTAAAGGGAACATGAGGGGGAACTTCTCCACTGAGAGGGTGGTGAGAGTGAGGAACGAGCTGCCAGTGCAAGTGGTGGATGTGGGTTCGATTTCAACATTTAAGAGAAATTTGGATAGGCATATGAGCGAGAGGGGTAAGAAGGGCAATGGTCCTGGTGCAGGTCAATGGGAATGGACAGATTAATAGTCTGGCATAGACTAGATGGGCCAAAGGGCCTGTCTCTGTGCTATAGTGTTCTATGACTCTAAATAATCTTTTAAATTTCATACTCCACCTCCCTCTCTTTACTTCATACTCCACCTCCCTCTCTTTATTTCATACTCCACCTCCCTCCCTTTACTTCATACTCCACCTCCCTCTCTTTATTTCACACTCCACCTCCCTCTCTTTATTTCATACTCCACCTCCCTCTCTTTACTTCATACTCCACCTCCCTCTCTTTACTTCATACTCCACCTCCCTCTCTTTATTTCATACTCCACCTCCCTCTCTTTACTTCATACTCCACCTCCCTCTCTTTATTTCATACTCCACCTCCCTCCCTTTACTTCATACTCCACCTCCCTCTCTTTATTTCATACTCCACCTCCCTCTCTTTATTTCACACTCCACCTCCCTCTCTTAATTTCATACTCCACCTCCCTCTCTTTACTTCATACTCCACCTCCCTCTCTTTACTTCATACTCCACCTCCCTCTCTTTATTTCATACTCCACCTCCCTCTCTTTACTTCATACTCCACCTCCCTCTCTTTATTTCATACTCCACCTCCCTCTCTTTACTTCATACTCCACCTCCCTCTCTTTATTTCACACTCCACCTCCCTCTCTTTACTTCATACTCCACCTCCCTCTCTTTATTTCATACTCCACCTCCCTCTCTTTATTTCACACTCCACCTCCCTCTCTTAATTTCATACTCCACCTCCCTCTCTTTACTTCATACTCCACCTCCCTCTCTTTACTTCATACTCCACCTCCCTCTCTTTATTTCATACTCCACCTCCCTCTCTTTACTTCATACTCCACCTCCCTCTCTTTATTTCACACTCCACCTCCCTCTCTTTACTTCATACTCCACCTCCCTCTCTTTACTTCATACTCCACCTCCCTCTCTTTACTTCATACTCCACCTCCCTCTCTTAATTTCATACTCCACCTCCCTCTCTTTACTTCATACTCCACCTCCCTCTCTTTACTTCATACTCCACCTCCCTCTCTTTACTTCATACTCCACCTCCCTCTCTTAATTTCATACTCCACCTCCCTCTCTTTACTTCATACTCCACCTCCCTCTCTTAATTTCATACTCCACCTCCCTCTCTTTACTTCATACTCCACCTCCCTCTCTTTATTTCATTCTCTAACTCCCTCTCCCATTGGATGTTTTCATCTTCACCCCTCTGTCTCTACTACCCATTGCCTCCCCCTTCTGTTATTTTTGTCATTCCCCCTTCCTTTATCACTCCTCCCTCGTCTGGATCTACTTATCACCTGCTAGGTCCCTTCCCCCACCTGTTTATACTGGCTATCCATTTCTGATAAATGGTCGTGACCCATAAAATTGACTATTTACAAATTGTATTTCCTTCCACAGATGCTGCCTGACCTGCTGAGTTCTTCCAACATTTTGTGTGATGCTCCGGATTTCCACATCTGCAGAATTTTTTGTGTCTCGAAAAGCAAGAAACTACAAAGAAAAGCATGAAGAGTTGTGGACATCACAGAAACCGGCCTCTCCTGCATGGACTCTGTCTACACTGCTCGCTGCCTCAGTAAAGCAGCCACCATAATCAAAGACCTCACCCTCCCCAGACATTCTCTCTTCTCCCAGGAGATACAAAAGCCTGAAATCGCATCCCACCATGCGCAAGGACAGCATTTATGCCTGCTGTTATAAGAATGGTGCTCTCATCTGATCAGATGGACTCTTGATCTCATAATCTACCTCGAAATGATCTTGTTCCTTATTGTTTACCTGCACTGTCTCTGTCACTGTTACACTTCATTCCACATTCTGAAGCTAGGGAAAGTTCTGTGCATGGACCTCCATGTTACTATGGGTGAACATTGGTGAGAAATTACAAAATTTAATCAGATTATTAATGAAGGAAAACTAAAAGTCTGTGAAGGTACTTCATGTTTGATGAATTTAGAAAAAGAGAATTATAATCAGAATACAAAAGAGACTGCAGATGCTGGAATCTGGAGTAATAATTTTTTTTTCAAAATTCATATTTCTCACCATTATTCAAAAAATAAAACATCAGTATATGTGCACAGGACCTTCCCTAAGAACATTCTGGAAAGGTGTGAAGTGATTGATTTTGGAAGGCTGAAATTCAAAGCAGAATACTGGTTTCATGGCAGGATTCTTAGGAGTGCAAAGAAACAAAGAGGTTGGGGATCCAGAGATCCCTCAAAGCATGAGTTGACAGGGTGTATGTATAGCGTGTTGGCCTTTATTAGTCAGGGGATTGAGTTCAAGAGCAACAAAGTAACGTTGCAGCTCTATAAAACTCTGGTGAGACCACACTTGGAGAATTATGTTCAGTTCTGGTCACTTCATTATAGAAAGGATGAGGAAGTTTTAGCGAGGGCGTGGAGGAGATTTACCAGGATGCTGCCTGGATTAGAGAGAATGTCTTAAGAGGATGGGTTGAACAAGCTAGTGCTTTTCTCTTAGGAGCGAAGGAGGATGAGAGATGAATTGATTGATGATAATAGACAGAGATCGAATGGATAGCTGGAGACTTTTTTCCAGAGCAGACATGGCTAATATGAGGGGGCAGAATTTTAGGCTGATTGTAGGAAAGTTTAGGAGGGATGTCAGAGGTAAGGTTTGACGCAGAGAGTGGTGAGTGCGTGGAATGCACTGCTGGGGGCAGCGGTAGAGGCAGATACATTAGGGACTTTTAAGCAAATCTTAGATAGGCATTTTGGTGAAAGAAAAATGAATGGCTATGCAAGAAGGGAGGGTTAGATAGGTTAAAGGGTTGGCACAACTTTGTGGGCTAGAGGACCATTACTGTGCTGTACTATTCAATGTTTTACATTCTATTTTCCATTATCTGCACTAAGGCTAATTTACAGTACCCATTGAATCTGTCAGCACTTTGCTGGGACCATATGGGGAGGGGAAGCATAGAAACTCCACACAGATAGCTCAGGAGGTCAAGACCAGGCCTGGATCACTTACCTGCTACACCTTTGTGTCAGTGACCTGCTGACAATGAGGGAACTCTCAATGCAGTTCTGGTCACCCGACCATGGGACGGATGTCGTTAAACTAGAGAGGGTGCAGTAAAGATTCACAAGGATGTTACCAGGACTTGAGTCACAAGTAGAGGGCAGGTAGGCTGGGAATTTTTTTTCTTTGGCGTGTAGGAGGCTTGGGGTTGATATTCTAGAGATACAAAATTCATCAAGGGTTTAGATATGGTGGATGATCACAGTCTTTTCCTAGGATAGGGGAGTCTAAAAATAGAGGGCCTAGGATTAACGTGAGAGGAGAAAGATTTAAAGGGGACCTGGGGTGGGGGGGGGGGGCAATGCATTCCACACGGTGGGTGGTAGGCCACCAGTGGAAGAGGTGGAGGTGAGAACTCTGCGAGTCCAGAGCTGCAGTCTGGAGGTCTGAGGCCAGAAGTTGGCCTGTTCTGGGTTTGGATGTCTGTCTGTGTGCCATTGTGCACCTGAGAGAGGGTTCTCATTGAATCTTCTACAAAGTGGATGTGGAGAGGAAGAGTATAGGACCAGAGCACACAAGATCCTTAGGCTGTGTTGGTTGTTAATGCAAATAACACATTTCACTATATGTTTTGATGTACAGGTGACAAATAAATGAATAAATCTGAAACTGAATTTGAACTGAATTCTGAATCTAGATCAATGATGATCCAGAATGTTCTCTTTCTTTTTACAATATTTTTATTCAGAAGAAAAAAAAAGATTTACAGAGTGCAACACATAGATACATCTCAACATAACTTGTGTACATTCATATATTGTGATAAGATTGATCAAAATGTTATAGCATAACACATAAAGGTATACCACTCTGTAATCAAAAAATTAAAGATAGGTCATACATCATAAAATAAATTTTTTATGTATGTAAAAAGTCAACCCCCTACCAACTACCAAAGAAAAAAGCTGATGGATGACAATGGATCATTAGGAAAAAAACATATTCACTTAAGAGAAGATAAAAATATACATAAAAGTCTGTGCACTGTTAAACTTTATAAATTGGAAAAGTAATTTAGGAAAGGTCCCCAGATATCATAAAAAGATTGTTTCGAATTTAAGACTGAGCAGCGGATCTTCTCTAAATTTAAATACGACATAATATCACGTAGCCACTGAAGATGTGTAGGAGGGGTAGACTCCTTCCATTTAAGCAAGATTGCTCTTCTTGCTAAAAGAGAGGTAAAAACTAAAACCTGTAGGTTAGGAGTATTTAAAGTTATATCTTCATTTGCAATAATACCAAACAAGGCAGTAAGGGGATTTGGGTCAAATTGGACCCTAAAAAGTTGAGAGAAGGTATGAAATACTTCCTGCCAAAACTTTTCAATTGTAGGGCAAAACCAAAACGTATGAATTAAAGAGGCATCAGCAGAGTTGCATTTATTACAAAGTGGAGAAAAGGAAGTATTTATGATATCTGGGGTAAAAACTGGAGAGCTTCTGTTTAGAAATGTAAACTCTATGAACCACTTTAAATTGTAGAAGAGAATGATGAGCACAGAAAAATGACTTATTAACCCGTATAAGAATTTTATTCCATCTTTCATCAGAAATCTGACAATTTAGGTCATCCTCCCAAGTTTTTTTTATTTTATCTAAAAAGTCTTGTCTAGAATCAATCAACAAGTTATAGATACCTTTTGTTAATGATCCAGAATGTTGATCACGGGACTTCGGTGGTGGCAATCAAGTCCTCATATATTGAAGATGAACAATGCCTGGGATTGGAGGGAGATGAATTTTATTTCTCATGCATCTAAACATTCTCTGGTTGTTACGACATAGAATAGCGAAAACTTTATTATCTCAAATATTATTGTGCAATTCATACCAATACATTTTTTACCTTAATCCTTGGTTCTTCATAGCCATCTTACTTTGTATCACATTTCAACCAGCAAGCTATTTTATACCTCAAGGTATTAACCTCTTACAGTGAATGAACCATTTGCCCGAATGGGAAAACAAGATCAATGACACATAATTAAATATAAGTTAAGCTTTTAATGAGATGTTTTTTTTATTGAATCATTCACAGTACATGAGAGTCATGACAAGGCAGGAGTTTATTACCCAATCCTAATTGAATTGCTTGCAAGATTATTTTTAGTTGCTGTCCCAAAATTATAAAACCACCCTACAACTATAAACGTTTGTAAATGATTGCTGATAATTTAAGCATCAGCTCTCTCAAACAGTGGTGAATCTCATCTTCTTATTTTCCAAAGGCTTGGGTTCAATGGAAAATTTCAGGAATGGGATTGATAAGTTTTGTTTCGTGGATCAACACACATAAAATACTTTCCCATTGTCACTCTCATTTCAGATCTCACTCTTAGGTTGGAGGAGCGACACCTCATATACCACCTGGGGAGTCTCCTACCTGATAGTATGAACAGATTTCTACAATTTCCGTTAATTATACTCCCCTCCCCTTCTCCCTTTTCTCATTATCCATTCTGGTTACCCTCATGCCCTTTCTCTTCTTCTCACCTACCCATCACCACCCTCCTCCTTCAATTTCCTCCATTGTCCACTGTCTTCTCCTATACCATTCCTTCTTTTTCAATCCTTTACCTCTTCCCTCTATTGATTCCCAGCTTGTCACTTCCTCCCCCTCACCCACCCACCTATCTTCCCTCACACCTGGATCACATGTCATCTGCCAGCTTCCATCCATTCCCACCATCTACTTATTCTAGCTTCTTTTCCTTTTCTTTCTCGTCCTGATGAAGGGTCTTGACCCAAAATGTCAACTGTTTATTCCCCTCCGTAAATGCTCCTGACCCGCTGAGTTCCTCCAGCAGTTTTTGTGCATTGATCTGGATTTCCAGCATCTGCAGAATCTCCTGTATTTTTGGTTCATGGGGATAGAGCTAAAAGAAGTTCCAGAATCTCAATGGTAGTTCCAATTTCCCAATGCGAGGCTATCAACAGTCAGCAGCAGCTATACTTCATTTGGAGTTTAAGGAGATTTGGATTGTCACCAGCAATTCTAGCAAATTAAAACAGATGTACCTTAGGAGCAGAAATAGGCCATTCAGCCCTTTGAGTGTGATCTGCCATTCAGCAGTGGCTGATTTATTATCCCTCCCGACCCCATCTTCTTGCCATTACCGTAGACCCCTGACTAATCAAGAACCTCTGCTTTAAATATAACAAATGATTTGGCCTCCATAGACAGCTGTGGCAATGATTTCCACTGGTTCACTACCAAATGGCTAAAGAAATTCCTCCTCACCTCTATTCTAAAGAAACATCTCTTCATTCTGAGGCTGCGCCCTCTGGTGCCAGACTTACCCAGTACAGGACACATCCTCTCCACATCCACTCTATCCAGAGCAATCTGAGTGGTTGTATCACCGTCTGGTATGGAGGCACCAAGACACAGGGTTGGAAAAAACTGCAGGAGGTTGTAGCCAACTCCATCATGGGCACTAGCCTCCCCCTCATCAAGGACATCTTCAAAAGGCGATGCCTCAAGAAAATAGTATCTATGATTAAGGGCCCTCAGAACCCTGGACATGCTCTCTTTTCACCACTACTATCAGGGCGGACGTGCAGGAGTCTGAACAGCTTCTTCCCCTCTGCCATCAGATTTCTGAACATCCACGAACACTGCCTCACCATCTTGCTCTCTTTTTGCATTACTTCTTTATTTTTAAAACTTGTTATTGTAAATCTTAGAAATAGGGTTGCAAGTAGAGCTTTAGGAACATTGGCTTTCATTAATCGAAATACTGAATACAAGCCATGAGAAAAATCTGCCGATTAATTAATACCTCAATTAAAGAGAAAGGTTGAATGGACTCAATGGCCACTTTACACCTGCTTGTTAATGCAAATATCTAATCAGCCAATTATGTGGCAGCACCTCTATGCATGAAAGCATTCAACAGGTTCAGATATTGTTCAGACCAAACATCAGAATGAGGAATAAATGTGATCTTAGAGACTGGCCATAGAATGATTGCTGGTGCCAGACAGGGTGATTTGAGTATCTCAGAAACTGCTGCTCTCCTGGGATTTTTGCGTACAAAAGTGTCTAGAGTTTACAGAGAATGGCAAAATGGCAAAACTTGGACCTCCAGAAAATGTCCGCAGATGGGTGTTTGATAAGATCGTGCCCTAAGGTAGAAGGAGATGAGTTATACAGCTCTCGTTACATGCACATGCAGTTCAACTCAGAGATTATGCAGAAAGTTTGAAGTTAACTCATTAGTTAATAACTCTTTGGGGTGATTGATGTACGTGGCCTAAGGTAAAAGGAGATGAGTTATTAACTTTAAACTTTCTGCATCTGCATAATCACTCAAAGAGTTGAACTGCATGTGCATGTAACGAGAGCTGGATTACTCATCTCCTTCTACCTTAGGCCATTATCAATCACCCATCTGTGACACTTCCTGGAAGTCCAAGATCCGTATGCTCCACAACCGCTGGACTAAGTGTGTAAATATAGGAGGGGACTATGTTGAAAAATAAATGTGCTAGGTTTTCTAAAATTGACTCCTTCTACCTTAGGCCACGAACTTATCAATTACCCCTCATACAAGATTATCAGTGGTATAGATAAGGTAAATGCAAGCAGGCTTTTTTCCATCGAAGTTGGGTGAGACTAGAAGTAGGGGTCATGAATCTAAGGGCAAAAAATGTAATAATCAAAGGGAACCTGCGGTGGCATCTTCTTTACTCAGAGGGGGCTGCAAATGTGAAATGAGCTGCCAGTGGAAGTGGTGGATGAGGGTTTGACTGTTACATTTAAGAGAGTTTTGGGTAAGCACATGATGTGAGGGGTATGAAGGGCTATAGTCTGGGTCCTGGTCAATGGAACTCAGCAGATTAACAGCTCAGTATGGACTAGATGGATTGAAGTGCCGGTTCCTGTGTTGTAGTGCTCCATGACTGTATGACAAACATAAGTCAGCAGAGTTTGTTAACATGGTGCTCTATTGTTCTCCAAACAATGATAAGAGATAAAATTTGTAGAACATCTTCCTAAGAGTTCTAAAATATGAAGTCAACAATAGCATCTATCAAGAATCCAGAATGGCTACAGGCCATTGGCACAACCAGTCCATCATGTCCAAGATGCACATTTAGACAATCCTAATGTCCTCTACTTGACCCATACCCCTCGAAAGCCCGTCTCTCTAAAGCCCGTCTCTCTAAACACCATCTCTCTAAACCCCCTCTCTCTAAACCCTGTCTCTCTAAACCCCGTCTCACTAAACCCTGTCTCTCTAAACCCCGTCTCCCTAAACCCCGTCTCTCTAAACCCCGTCTCCCTAAACCCCGTCTCTCTAAACCCCGTCTCTCTAAACCCCGTCTCTCTAAACCCCATCTCTCTAAAACCCGTCTATTTAAACCCCTTCTCTCTAAACACCGTCTCTCTAACACCTGACTCTCTAAACCCCAACTCTCTAAACCCGTCCTTCTAAACCCTGTCTCTCTAAATCCCTTCTCAGTAAACCCCATCCCTCTAAACCCTGTCTGTCTAATCCCCATCTCTCTAAACCCTGTCCCTCTAAACCCCGTCCCTCTAGACCCCTTCTCTCTAAACCCCATCTCTCTAAACCCTGTCCCTCTAAACCCCGTCCCTCTAGACCCCTTCTCTCTAAACCCCATCTCTCTAAACCCTGTCCATCTAAACCCCGTCCCTCTAGACCCCGTCTCTCTAAACCCCATCACTCTAAATCCGGTCTCTCCAGACCCCGTCTCTAAACACCGTCTCTCTAAACCCCCTCTCTAAACCCTGTCTCTCTAAATACCGTCTCTTGAAACCCCTTCTCTCTAAACCCCATCTGTCTAAACACCGTCCCTCTAAACCCCATCTCTCTAGAACCCGTCTCTCTAAACGCCATCTCTCTATACCCCATCTCTCTAAACCCTGTCTCTCTAAACCCCCTCTCTCTAGACCACATCTCTCTAGAAAGCCTCTCTGAAACCCATTTCTCTAAACCCTGTCCCTCTAAATCCCATCTCTCTAAACCCCATCCCTCTAAACCCTGTCTCTCTAAACCCCATCTCTCTATACCGCATCCTCTAAAACCTGTCTCTCTAAACACCCCTTCTCTAAACCCCGTCTCTCTAAACTCCGTCTCTCTAAACCCCGTCTCTGTAAACCCCATCTCTCTAAACCCCATCTCTCTACACCCCATCTCACTAGATCACTTCTCTCTAAACCCCATCCCTCTAAACCCTGTCTCTCTAAACCGCGTCTCTCTGGACCCCATCTCACTGGACACCATTTCTCTAGACACCATCTCTTTAGACCCCATCCCTCTAAACCCCCTCTCTCTAGACCCTGTCTCTCTAAATCTCATCTCTCTAAACCCCATCACTCTAAACCCCGTCTCTGTAGGCGCCGTCTCTCTAAACCCCATCTCTCTACACCCCATCTCTCTAAACCCCGTCTCTCTAAACCCTGTCTCTCTAGACCCCGTGTCTCTAAAACCCGTCTCTCTAGAATCCCACTCTAAACCACATTTCTCTGAACCCCGTCTCTCTAAACCCCATCTCTCTAAACCCATCTCTCTAAACCCTCTCTCTAAACCCCGTCTCTAAACCCCTCCTCTCTAAACCCCTTCTCTCTAAACCCCATTTCTCTAAACCCCGTGTCTCTAAACCCCTTCTCTCTAAACTCCATCTCTCTAAACCCTGTCTCTCTAAACCCTCTCTCTAAACCCCGTCCCTCTAAAACCCGTCTCTCTAGAAACCCTATCTAAACCCCATCTCTCTAAACCCCGTCTCTTTAAACCCCTTCTCTCTAAACCACAGCTCTCGAAACCCCGTCCCTCGACACCCCATCTCACTAGATCACTTCTCTCTAAACCCCATCCCTCTGTACCCCGTCTCTCTAAACCCCATCTCCCTAAACCCCATCTTTCTAAACCCCGTCCCTCTAATCCCCATCTCTCTATTCCCCGTTTCTCAAGACCCCATCTATCTAAACCCAGTCTCTCTAAACCCTGTCTCTCTAAACCCCGTCTCTCTGGACCCCATCTCACTGGACACCATTTCTCTAGACCTCATCTCTTTAGACCCCATCTCTCTAAACCCCGTCCCTCTAAACCTCATCTCCCAAAACCCCATCTCTCTAAACCCCGTCCCTTTAAACCCCGTCCCTCTATTCCCCGTTTCTCTAGACCCCATCCCTCTAAACCCCCTCTCTCTAGACCCTGTCTCTCTGAACCATATCTCTCTAAACCCCGTGTCTCTAGACCCCGTCTATCTAACCCCATCTCTCTACACCATGTCTCTCTAAACACCCTTTCTTTAGACCCCATCTGCCTAAACCCCTTCTCCCTAAACCCTGTCTCTCTAAACTCCATCTCTCTACACCCTGTCGCTCTAGACCCCGTATCTCTAAACCCCATCTCTCTAAACCCCATCTCCCTAAACCCCCTCTCTAAACCCTCTCTCTAAACCCCGTGTCTCTAAACCCCTTCTCTCTAAACCCAATCGCTCTAGACCCCGTCTCTCTAAACCCCTTCTCTCTAAACCCCATTTCTCTAAACCCCGTCTCTAAACCCCTTCTCTCTAAACTCCATCTCTCTAAACCCTGTCTCTCTAAACCCCATCCCTCTAAAACCCGTCTCTCTAGAAAGCCTCTCTAAACCCCATCTCTCTAAACCCTGTGTCTCTAAACCCTATCTCTCTAAACCCCATCTCTCTAAACCCCGTCTCTTTAAACCCCTTCTCTCTAATCCCCAGCTCTCTAAACCCGGTCCCTCTACACCCCATCTCACTAGATTACGTCTCGATAAACCTCATCTCTCTATACCGCGTCCTCTAAAACCTGTCTCTCTAAACACCCCTTCTCTAAACCCCGTCTCTCTAAACCTTCTCTCTAAACTCCGTCTCTCTAGACCCCGTCCCTCTAAACCCCTTCTCTCTATTCCCCGTTTCTCAAGACCCCATCCCTCTAAACCCCGTCTCTCTAAACCCTGTCTCTCTAAACACCGTCTCTCTGGACCCCATCTCACTGGACACCATTTCTCTAGACACCATCTCTTTAGACCCCATCCCTCTAAACCCCCTCTCTCTAGACCCTGTCTCTCGAAATCTCATCTCTCTAAACCCTATCACTCTAAACCCCATCTCTGTAGACGCCGTCTCTCTAAACCCCATCTCTGTAGACGCCGTCTCTCTAAACCCCATCTCTCTACACCCAGTCTCTCAAAACCCCCTTTCTCTAGACCCCATCTCCCTAAACCCCTTCTCCCTAAACCCTGTCTCTCTAAACCCCATCTCTCTACACCCCGTCGCTCCAGACCCCGTCTCTCTAAACCCCATCTCTCTAAACCCTGTCTCTCTAAACCCCGTCTCACTAAACCCTGTCTCTCTAAACCCCGTCTCCCTAAACCCCGTCTCTCTAAACCCCGTCTCCCTAAACCCCGTCTCTCTAAACCCCGTCTCTCTAAACCCCGTCTCTCTAAACCCCATCTCTCTAAAACCCGTCTATTTAAACCCCTTCTCTCTAAACACCGTCTCTCTAACACCTGACTCTCTAAACCCCAACTCTCTAAACCCGTCCTTCTAAACCCTGTCTCCCTAAATCCCTTCTCAGTAAACCCCATCCCTCTAAACCCCATCTCTCTAAACCCCATCTCTCTAAACCCTGTCCCTCTAAACCCCGTCCCTCTAGACCCCTTCTCTCTAAACCCCATCTCTCTAAACCCTGTCCCTCTAAACCCCGTCCCTCTAGACCCCGTCTCTCTAAACCCCATCACTCTAAATCCGGTCTCTCCAGACCCCGTCTCTAAACACCGTCTCTCTAAACCCCCTCTCTAAACCCTGTCTCTCTAAATACCATCTCTTGAAACCCCTTCTCTCTAAACCCCATCTGTCTAAACACCGTCCCTCTAAACCCCATCTCTCTAGAACCCGTCTCTCTAAACGCCATCTCTCTATACCCCATCTCTCTAAACCCTGTCTCTCTAAACCACCTCTCTCTAGACCACATCTCTCTAGAAAGCCTCTCTGAAACCCATTTCTCTAAACCCTGTCCCTCTAAATCCCATCTCTCTAAACCCCATCCCTCTAAACCCTGTCTCTCTAAACCCCATCTCTCTATACCGCATCCTCTAAAACCTGTCTATCTAAACACCCCTTCTCTAAACCCCGTCTCTCTAAACTCCGTCTCTCTAAACCCCGTCTCTGTAAACCCCATCTCTCTAAACCCCATCTCTCTACACCCCATCTCACTAGATCACTTCTCTCTAAACCCCATCCCTCTAAACCCTGTCTCTCTAAACCCTGTCTCTCTGGACCCCATCTCACTGGACACCATTTCTCTAGACACCATCTCTTTAGACCCCATCCCTCTAAACCCCCTCTCTCTAGACCCTGTCTCTCTAAATCTCATCTCTCTAAACCCCATCACTCTAAACCCCGTCTCTGTAGGCGCCGTCTCTCTAAACCCCATCTCTCTACACCCCATCTCTCTAAACCCCGTCTCTCTAAACCCTGTCTCTCTAGACCCCGTGTCTCTAAAACCCGTCTCTCTAGAATCCCACTCTGAACCACATTTCTCTGAACCCCGTCTCTCTAAACCCCATCTCTCTAAACCCATCTCTCTAAACCCTCTCTCTAAACCCCGTGTCTCTAAACCCCTCCTCTCTAAACCCCTTCTCTCTAAACTCCATCTCTCTAAACCCTGTCTCTCTAAACCCTCTCTCTAAACCCCGTCCCTCTAAAACCCGTCTCTCTAGAAACCCTATCTAAACCCCATCTCTCTAAACCCCGTCTCTTTAAACCCCTTCTCTCTAAACCACAGCTCTCGAAACCCCGTCCCTCGACACCCCATCTCACTAGATCACTTCTCTCTAAACCCCATCCCTCTGTACCCCGTCTCTCTAAACCCCATCTCCCTAAACCCCATCTTTCTAAACCCCGTCCCTCTAATCCCCATCTCTCTATTCCCCGTTTCTCAAGACCCCATCTCTCTAAACCCAGTCTCTCTAAACCCTGTCTCTCTAAACCCCGTCTCTCTGGACCCCATCTCACTGGACACCATTTCTCTAGACCCCATCTCTTTAGAACCCATCTCTCTAAACCCCGTCCCTCTAAACCTCATCTCCCAAAACCCCATCTCTCTAAACCCCGTCCCTCTATTCCCCGTTTCTCTAGACCCAATCCCTCTAAACCCTGTCTGTCTAAACCCCATCTCACTGGACCCCATCCCTCTAAACCCCCTCTCTCTAGACCCTGTCTCTCTGAACCATATCTCTCTAAACCCCGTGTCTCTAGACCCCGTCTATCTAACCCCATCTCTCTACACCATGTCTCTCTAAACACCCTTTCTTTAGACCCCATCTGCCTAAACCCCTTCTCCCTAAACCCTGTCTCTCTAAACTCCATCTCTCTACACCCTGTCGCTCTAGACCCCGTATCTCTAAACCCCATCTCTCTAAACCCCATCTCCCAAAACCCCCTCTCTAAACCCTCTCTCTAAACCCCGTGTCTCTAAACCACTTCTCTCTAAACCCCATCGCTCTAGACCCCGTCTCTCTAGACCCCGTCTCTCTAAACCCTCTCTCTAAACCCCGTGTCTCCAAACCCGTTCTCCCAAAACCCCATCTCTCTAAACCCCGTGTCTCTAAACCCCTTCTCTCTAAACCCCATTTCTCTAAACCCCGTGTCTCTAAACCCCTTCTCTCTAAACTCCATCTCTCTAAACCCCGTCTCTTTAAACCCCTTCTCTCTAATCCCCAGCTCTCTAAACCCGGTCCCTCTAAAACCCGTCTCTCTAGAAACCCTCTCTAAACCCCATCTCTCTAAACCCTGTGTCTCTAAACCCTATCTCTCTAAACCCCATCTCTCTAAACTCCGTCTCTTTAAACCCCTTCTCTCTAATCCCCAGCTCTCTAAACCCGGTCCCTCTACACCCCATCTCACTAGATTACGTCTCGATAAACCTCATCTCTCTATACCGCGTCCTCTAAAACCTGTCTCTCTAAACACCCCTTCTCTAAACACCGTCTCTCTAAACCTTCTCTCTAAACTCCGTCTCTCTAGACCCCGTCCCTCTAAACCCCTTCTCTCTATTCCCCGTTTCTCAAGACCCCATCCCTCTAAACCCCGTCTCTCTAAACCCTGTCTCTCTAAACACCATCTCACTGGACACCATTTCTCTAGACACCATCTCTTTAGACCCCATCCCTCTAAACCCACTCTCTCTAGACCCTGTCTCTCGAAATCTCATCTCTCTAAACCCTATCACTCTAAACCCCATCTCTGTAGACGCCGTCTCTCTAAACCCCATCTCTGTAGACGCCGTCTCTCTAAACCCCATCTCTCTACACCCAGTCTCTCAAAACCCCCTTTCTCTAGACCCCATCTCCCTAAACCCCTTCTCCCTAAACCCTGTCTCTCTAAACCCCATCTCTCTACACCCTGTCGCTCCAGACCCCGTCTCTCTAAACCCCATCTCTCTAAACCCCGTCTCTCTAAACCCTGTGTCTCTAAACCCCATCTCTCTACACCCTGTCGCTCTAGACCCCGTCTCTCTAAACCCCATCTCTCTAAACCCCGTCTCTCTAAACCCCGTGTCTCTAAACCCGTTCTCCCAAAACCCCATCTCTCTAAACCCCGTGCCTCTAAAACCCGTCTCTCTAGAATCCCACTCTAAACCACATTTCTCTGAACCCCGTCTCTCTAAACCCCATCTCTCTAGACCCCGTCTCTCTAAACCCCTTCTCTCTAAACCCCATTTCTCTAAACCCCGTGTCTCTAAACCCCTTCTCTCTAAACTCCATCTCTCTAAACCCTGTCTCTCTAAACCCTGTCTCTCTAAACCCCGTCCCTCTAAAACCCGTCTCTCTAGAAACCCTCTCTAAACCCCATCTCTCTAAACCCCGTGTCTCTAAACACTATCTTTCTAAACCCCTTCTCTCTAAATCCCGTCTCTCAAGACCCCGTCTCTCTAGAAACCCTATCTAAACCCCTCTCTCTAAACCCCATCCCTCTAAACCCCTTCTCTCTATTCCCTGTTTCTCAAGACCCCATCCCTCTAAACCCCGTCTCTCTAAACTCTGTTTCTCTAAACACCGTCTCTCTGGACCCCATCTCACTGGGCACCATTTCTCTAGACACCATCTCTTTAGACCCCATCCCTCTAAACCCCCTCTCTCTAGACCCTGTCTCTCTAAATCTCATCTCTCTAAACCCCATCACTCTAAACCCCATCACTCTAAACCCCGTCTCTGTAGGCGCCGTCTCTCTAAACCCCATCTCTCTACACCCCATCTCTCTAAACCCCGTCTATTTAAACCCCTTCTCTCTAAACACCGTCTCTCTAACACCTGACTCTCTAAACCCCAACTCTCTAAACACGTCCTTCTAAACCCTGTCTCTCTAAATCCCTTCTCAGTAAACCCCATCCCTCTAAACCCTGTCTGTCTAATCCCCATCTCTCTAAACCCTGTCCCTCTAAACCCCGTCCCTCTAGACCCCTTCTCTCTAAACCCCATCTCTCTAAACCCTGTCCCTCTAAACCCCGTCCCTCTAGACCCCTTCTCTCTAAACCCCATCTCTCTAAACCCTGTCCCTCTAAACCCCGTCCCTCTAGACCCCGTCTCTCTAAACCCCATCACTCTAAATCCGGTCTCTCCTTACCCCGTCTCTAAACACCGTCTCTCTAAACCCCCTCTCTAAACCCTGTCCCTCTAAACCCCGTCCCTCTAGACCCCGTCTCTCCAGACCCCGTCTCTAAACACCGTCTCTCTAAACCCCCTCTCTAAACCCTGTCCCTCTAAACCCCGTCCCTCTAGACCCCGTCTCTCTAAACCCCATCACTCTAAATCCGGTCTCTCCTTACCCCGTCTCTAAACACCGTCTCTCTAAACCCCCTCTCTAAACCCTGTCCCTCTAAACCCCGTCCCTCTAGACCCCGTCTCTCTAAACCCCATCTGTCTAAACACCGTCCCTCTAAACCCCATCTCTCTAGAACCCGTCTCTCTAAACGCCATCTCTCTATACCCCATCTCTCTAAACCCTGTCTCTCTAAACCCCCTCTCTCTAGACCACATCTCTCTAGAAAGCCTCTCTAAAACCCATTTCTCTAAACCCTGTCCCTCTAAATCCCATCTCTCTAAACCCCATCCCTCTAAACCCTGTCTCTCTAAACCCCATCTCTCTATACCGCGTCCTCTAAAACCTGTCTCTCTAAACACCCCTTCTCTAAAACCTGTCTCTCTAAACACCCCTTCTCTAAACACCGTCTCTCTAAACCTTCTCTCTAAACTCCGTCTCTCTAGACCCCGTCCCTCTAAACCCCTTCTCTCTATTCCCCGTTTCTCAAGACCCCATCCCTCTAAACCCCGTCTCTCTAAACCCTGTCTCTCTAAACACCGTCTCTCTGGACCCCATCTCACTGGACACCATTTCTCTAGACACCATCTCTTTAGACCCCATCCCTCTAAACCCCCTCTCTCTAGACCCTGTCTCTCGAAATCTCATCTCTCTAAACCCTATCACTCTAAACCCCATCTCTGTAGACGCCGTCTCTCTAAACCCCATCTCTGTAGACGCCGTCTCTCTAAACCCCATCTCTCTAAACCCCGTGTCTCTAAACACTATCTTTCTAAACCCCTTCTCTCTAAATCCCGTCTCTCAAGACCCCGTCTCTCTAGAAACCCTATCTAAACCCCTCTCTCTAAACCCCATCCCTCTAAACCCCTTCTCTCTATTCCCTGTTTCTCAAGACCCCATCCCTCTAAACCCCGTCTCTCTAAACTCTGTTTCTCTAAACACCGTCTCTCTGGACCCCATCTCACTGGGCACCATTTCTCTAGACACCATCTCTTTAGACCCCATCCCTCTAAACCCCCTCTCTCTAGACCCTGTCTCTCTAAATCTCATCTCTCTAAACCCCATCACTCTAAACCCCGTCTCTGTAGGCGCCGTCTCTCTAAACCCCATCTCTCTACACCCCATCTCTCTAAACCCAGTCTATTTAAACCCCTTCTCTCTAAACACCGTCTCTCTAACACCTGACTCTCTAAACCCCAACTCTCTAAACCCGTCCTTCTAAACCCTGTCTCTCTAAATCCCTTCTCAGTAAACCCCATCCCTCTAAACCCTGTCTCTCTAAACCCCGTCTCTCTGGACCCCATCTCACTGGACACCATTTCTCTAGACCCCATCTCTTTAGACCCCATCTCTCTAAACCCCGTCCCTCTAAACCTCATCTCCCAAAACCCCATCTCTCTAAACCCCGTCCCTCTATTCCCCGTTTCTCTAGACCCCATCCCTCTAAACCCTGTCTCTCTAAACCCTGTCTGTCTAAACCCCATCTCACTGGACCCCATCCCTCTAAACCCCCTCTCTCTAGACCCTGTCTCTCTGAACCATATCTCTCTAAACCCCGTGTCTCTAGACCCCGTCTATCTAACCCCATCTCTCTACACCATGTCTCTCTAAACACCCTTTCTTTAGACCCCATCTGCCTAAACCCCTTCTCCCTAAACCCTGTCTCTCTAAACTCCATCTCTCTACACCCTGTCGCTCTAGACCCCGTATCTCTAAACCCCATCTCTCTAAACCCCATCTCCCAAAACCCCCTCTCTAAACCCTCTCTCTAAACCCCGTGTCTCTAAACCACTTCTCTCTAAACCCCATCGCTCTAGACCCCGTCTCTCTAGACCCCGTCTCTCTAAACCCTCTCTCTAAACCCCGTGTCTCCAAACCCGTTCTCCCAAAACCCCATCTCTCTAAACCCCGTGTCTCTAAACCCCTTCTCTCTAAACCCCATTTCTCTAAACCCCGTGTCTCTAAACCCCTTCTCTCTAAACTCCATCTCTCTAAACCCCGTCTCTTTAAACCCCTTCTCTCTAATCCCCAGCTCTCTAAACCCGGTCCCTCTAAAACCCGTCTCTCTAGAAACCCTCTCTAAACCCCATCTCTCTAAACCCTGTGTCTCTAAACCCTATCTCTCTAAACCCCATCTCTCTAAACTCAGTCTCTTTAAACCCCTTCTCTCTAATCCCCAGCTCTCTAAACCCGGTCCCTCTACACCCCATCTCACTAGATTACGTCTCGATAAACCTCATCTCTCTATACCGCGTCCTCTAAAACCTGTCTCTCTAAACACCCCTTCTCTAAACACCGTCTCTCTAAACCTTCTCTCTAAACTCCGTCTCTCTAGACCCCGTCCCTCTAAACCCCTTCTCTCTATTCCCCGTTTCTCAAGACCCCATCCCTCTAAACCCCGTCTCTCTAAACCCTGTCTCTCTAAACACCATCTCACTGGACACCATTTCTCTAGACACCATCTCTTTAGACCCCATCCCTCTAAACCCCCTCTCTCTAGACCCTGTCTCTCGAAATCTCATCTCTCTAAACCCTATCACTCTAAACCCCATCTCTGTAGACGCCGTCTCTCTAAACCCCATCTCTGTAGACGCCGTCTCTCTAAACCCCATCTCTCTACACCCAGTCTCTCAAAACCCCCTTTCTCTAGACCCCATCTCCCTAAACCCCTTCTCCCTAAACCCTGTCTCTCTAAACCCCATCTCTCTACACCCTGTCGCTCCAGACCCCGTCTCTCTAAACCCCATCTCTCTAAACCCCGTCTCTCTAAACCCTGTGTCTCTAAACCCCATCTCTCTACACCCTGTCGCTCTAGACCCCGTCTCTCTAAACCCCATCTCTCTAAACCCCGTCTCTCTAAACCCCGTGTCTCTAAACCCGTTCTCCCAAAACCCCATCTCTCTAAACCCCGTGCCTCTAAAACCCGTCTGTCTAGAATCCCACTCTAAACCTCATTTCTCTGAACCCCGTCTCTCTAAACCCCATCTCTCTAGACCCCGTCTCTCTAAACCCCTTCTCTCTAAACCCCATTTCTCTAAACCCCGTGTCTCTAAACCCCTTCTCTCTAAACTCCATCTCTCTAAACCCCGTCTCTCTAAACCCTGTCTCTCTAAACCCCGTCCCTCTAAAACCCGTCTCTCTAGAAACCCTCTCTAAACCCCATCTCTCTAAACCCCGTGTCTCTAAACACTATCTTTCTAAACCCCTTCTCTCTAAATCCCGTCTCTCTAGAAACCCTATCTAAACCCCTCTCTCTAAACCCCATCCCTCTAAACCCCTTCTCTCTATTCCCTGTTTCTCAAGACCCCATCCCTCTAAACCCCGTCTCTCTAAACTCTGTTTCTCTAAACACCGTCTCTCTGGACCCCATCTCACTGGGCACCATTTCTCTAGACACCATCTCTTTAGACCCCATCCCTCTAAACCCCCTCTCTCTAGACCCTGTCTCTCTAAATCTCATCTCTCTAAACCCCATCACTCTAAACCCCGTCTCTGTAGGCGCCGTCTCTCTAAACCCCATCTCTCTACACCCCATCTCTCTAAACCCCGTCTATTTAAACCCCTTCTCTCTAAACACCGTCTCTCTAACACCTGACTCTCTAAACTCCAACTCTCTAAACCCGTCCTTCTAAACCGTCTCTCTAAATCCCTTCTCAGTAAACCCCATCCCTCTAAACCCTGTCTGTCTAATCACCATCTCTCTAAACCCTGTCCCTCTAAACCCCGTCCCTCTAGACCCCTTCTCTCTAAACCCCATCTCTCTAAACCCTGTCCCTCTAAACCCCGTCCCTCTAGACCCCTTCTCTCTAAACCCCATCTCTCTAAACCCTGTCCCTCTAAACCCCGTCCCTCTAGACCCCGTCTCTCTAAACCCCATCACTCTAAATCCGGTCTCTCCAGACCCCGTCTCTAAACACCGTCTCTCTAAACCCCCTCTCTAAACCCTGTCCCTCTAAACCCCGTCCCTCTAGACCCCGTCTCTCTAAACCCCATCACTCTAAATCCGGTCTCTCCTTACCCCGTCTCTAAACACCGTCTCTCTAAACCCCCTCTCTAAACCCTGTCCCTCTAAACCCCGTCCCTCTAGACCCCGTCTCTCTAAACCCCATCTGTCTAAACACCGTCCCTCTAAACCCCATCTCTCTAGAACCCGTCTCTCTAAACGCCATCTCTCTATACCCCATCTCTCTAAACCCTGTCTCTCTAAACCCCCTCTCTCTAGACCACATCTCTCTAGAAAGCCTCTCAAAAACCCATTTCTCTAAACCCTGTCCCTCTAAATCCCATCTCTCTAAACCCCATCCCTCTAAACCCTGTCTCTCTAAACCCCATCTCTCTATACCGCGTCCTCTAAAACCTGTCTCTCTAAACACCCCTTCTCTAAACACCGTCTCTCTAAACCTTCTCTCTAAACTCCGTCTCTCTAGACCCCGTCCCTCTAAACCCCTTCTCTCTATTCCCCGTTTCTCAAGACCCCATCCCTCTAAACCCCGTCTCTCTAAACCCTGTCTCTCTAAACACCATCTCACTGGACACCATTTCTCTAGACACCATCTCTTTAGACCCCATCCCTCTAAACCCCCTCTCTCTAGACCCTGTCTCTCGAAATCTCATCTCTCTAAACCCTATCACTCTAAACCCCATCTCTGTAGACGCCGTCTCTCTAAACCCCATCTCTGTAGACGCCGTCTCTCTAAACCCCATCTCTCTACACCCAGTCTCTCAAAACCCCCTTTCTCTAGACCCCATCTCCCTAAACCCCTTCTCCCTAAACCCTGTCTCTCTAAACCCCATCTCTCTACACCCTGTCGCTCCAGACCCCGTCTCTCTAAACCCCATCTCTCTAAACCCCGTCTCTCTAAACCCTGTGTCTCTAAACCCCATCTCTCTACACCCTGTCGCTCTAGACCCCGTCTCTCTAAACCCCATCTCTCTAAACCCCGTCTCTCTAAACCCCGTGTCTCTAAACCCGTTCTCCCAAAACCCCATCTCTCTAAACCCCGTGCCTCTAAAACCCGTCTGTCTAGAATCCCACTCTAAACCTCATTTCTCTGAACCCCGTCTCTCTAAACCCCATCTCTCTAGACCCCGTCTCTCTAAACCCCTTCTCTCTAAACCCCATTTCTCTAAACCCCGTGTCTCTAAACCCCTTCTCTCTAAACTCCATCTCTCTAAACCCCGTCTCTCTAAACCCTGTCTCTCTAAACCCCGTCCCTCTAAAACCCGTCTCTCTAGAAACCCTCTCTAAACCCCATCTCTCTAAACCCCGTGTCTCTAAACACTATCTTTCTAAACCCCTTCTCTCTAAATCCCGTCTCTCTAGAAACCCTATCTAAACCCCTCTCTCTAAACCCCATCCCTCTAAACCCCTTCTCTCTATTCCCTGTTTCTCAAGACCCCATCCCTCTAAACCCCGTCTCTCTAAACTCTGTTTCTCTAAACACCGTCTCTCTGGACCCCATCTCACTGGGCACCATTTCTCTAGACACCATCTCTTTAGACCCCATCCCTCTAAACCCCCTCTCTCTAGACCCTGTCTCTCTAAATCTCATCTCTCTAAACCCCATCACTCTAAACCCCGTCTCTGTAGGCGCCGTCTCTCTAAACCCCATCTCTCTACACCCCATCTCTCTAAACCCCGTCTATTTAAACCCCTTCTCTCTAAACACCGTCTCTCTAACACCTGACTCTCTAAACTCCAACTCTCTAAACCCGTCCTTCTAAACCGTCTCTCTAAATCCCTTCTCAGTAAACCCCATCCCTCTAAACCCTGTCTGTCTAATCACCATCTCTCTAAACCCTGTCCCTCTAAACCCCGTCCCTCTAGACCCCTTCTCTCTAAACCCCATCTCTCTAAACCCTGTCCCTCTAAACCCCGTCCCTCTAGACCCCTTCTCTCTAAACCCCATCTCTCTAAACCCTGTCCCTCTAAACCCCGTCCCTCTAGACCCCGTCTCTCTAAACCCCATCACTCTAAATCCGGTCTCTCCAGACCCCGTCTCTAAACACCGTCTCTCTAAACCCCCTCTCTAAACCCTGTCCCTCTAAACCCCGTCCCTCTAGACCCCGTCTCTCTAAACCCCATCACTCTAAATCCGGTCTCTCCTTACCCCGTCTCTAAACACCGTCTCTCTAAACCCCCTCTCTAAACCCTGTCCCTCTAAACCCCGTCCCTCTAGACCCCGTCTCTCTAAACCCCATCTGTCTAAACACCGTCCCTCTAAACCCCATCTCTCTAGAACCCGTCTCTCTAAACGCCATCTCTCTATACCCCATCTCTCTAAACCCTGTCTCTCTAAACCCCCTCTCTCTAGACCACATCTCTCTAGAAAGCCTCTCAAAAACCCATTTCTCTAAACCCTGTCCCTCTAAATCCCATCTCTCTAAACCCCATCCCTCTAAACCCTGTCTCTCTAAACCCCATCTCTCTATACCGCGTCCTCTAAAACCTGTCTCTCTAAACACCCCTTCTCTAAACCCCGTCTCTCTAAACTCCGTCTCTCTAAACTCCGTCTCTGTAAACCCCATCTCTTTAAACCCCATCTCTCTACACCCCATCTCACTAGATCACTTCTCTCTAAACCCCATCCCTCTAAACCCTGTCTCTCTAAACCCCGTCTCTCTGGACCCCATCTCACTGGACACCATTTCTCTAGACACCATCTCTTTAGACCCCATCCCTCTAAACCCCCTCTCTCTAGACCCTGTCTCTCTAAATCTCATCTCTCTAAACCCCATCACTCTAAACCCCGTCTCTGTAGGCGCCGTCTCTCTAAACCCCATCCCTCTAAACCCCCTCTCTCTAGACCCTGTCTCTCTAAATCTCATCTCTCTAAACCCCATCACTCTAAACCCCGTCTCTGTAGGCGCCGTCTCTCTAAACCCCATCTCTCTACACACCATCTCTCTAAACCCCGTCTCTCTAAACCCTGTCTCTATAAACCCCGTGTCTCTAAACCCCTCCTCTCTAAACCCCTTCTCTCAAAACCCCATTTCTCTAAACCCCGTGTCTCTAAACCCCTTCTCTCTAAACTCCATCTCTCTAAACCCTGTCTCTCTAAACCCTCTCTCTAAACCCCGTCCCTCTAAAACCCGTCTCTCTAGAAACCCTATCTAAACCCCATCTCTCTAAACCCCGTCTCTTTAAACCCCTTCTCTCTAAACCACAGCTCTCGAAACCCCGTCCCTCGACACCCCATCTCACTAGATCACTTCTCTCTAAACCCCATCCCTCTGTACCCCGTCTCTCTAAACCCCATCTCCCTAAACCCCATCTTTCTAAACCCCGTCCCTCTAATCCCCATCTCTCTATTCCCCGTTTCTCAAGACCCCATCTCTCTAAACCCAGTCTCTCTAAACCCTGTCTCTCTAAACCCCGTCTCTCTGGACCCCATCTCACTGGACACCATTTCTCTAGACCCCATCTCTTTAGACCCCATCTCTCTAAACCCCGTCCCTCTAAACCTCATCTCCCAAAACCCCATCTCTCTAAACCCCGTCCCTTTAAACCCCGTCCCTCTATTCCCCGTTTCTCTAGACCCCATCCCTCTAAACCCTGTCTCTCTAAACCCTGTCTGTCTAAACCCCATCTCACTGGACCCCATCCCTCTAAACCCCCTCTCTCTAGACCCTGTCTCTCTGAACCATATCTCTCTAAACCCCGTGTCTCTAGACCCCGTCTATCTAACCCCATCTCTCTACACCATGTCTCTCTAAACACCCTTTCTTTAGACCCCATCTGCCTAAACCCCTTCTCCCTAAACCCTGTCTCTCTAAACTCCATCTCTCTACACCCTGTCGCTCTAGACCCCGTATCTCTAAACCCCATCTCTCTAAACCCCATCTCCCTAAACCCCCTCTCTAAACCCTCTCTCTAAACCCCGTGTCTCTAAACCCCTTCTCTCTAAACCCAATCGCTCTAGACCCCGTCTCTCTAAACCCCTTCTCTCTAAACCCCATTTCTCTAAACCCCGTCTCTAAACCCCTTCTCTCTAAACTCCATCTCTCTAAACCCTGTCTCTCTAAACCCCATCCCTCTAAAACCCGTCTCTCTAGAAAGCCTCTCTAAACCCCATCTCTCTAAACCCTGTGTCTCTAAACCCTATCTCTCTAAACCCCATCTCTCTAAACCCCGTCTCTTTAAACCCCTTCTCTCTAATCCCCAGCGCTCTAAACCCGGTCCCTCTACACCCCATCTCACTAGATTACGTCTCGATAAACCTCATCTCTCTATACCGCGTCCTCTAAAACCTGTCTCTCTAAACACCCCTTCTCTAAACACCGTCTCTCTAAACCTTCTCTCTAAACTCCGTCTCTCTAGACCCCGTCCCTCTAAACCCCTTCTCTCTATTCCCCGTTTCTCAAGACCCCATCCCTCTAAACCCCGTCTCTCTAAACCCTGTCTCTCTAAACACCGTCTCTCTGGACCCCATCTCACTGGACACCATTTCTCTAGACACCATCTCTTTAGACCCCATCCCTCTAAACCCCCTCTCTCTAGACCCTGTCTCTCTAAATCTCATCTCTCTAAACCCCATCACTCTAAACCCCGTCTCTGTAGGCGCCGTCTCTCTAAACCCCATCTCTCTACACCCCATCTCTCTAAACCCAGTCTATTTAAACCCCTTCTCTCTAAACACCGTCTCTCTAACACCTGACTCTCTAAACCCCAACTCTCTAAACCCGTCCTTCTAAACCCTGTCTCTCTAAATCCCTTCTCAGTAAACCCCATCCCTCTAAACCCTGTCTGTCTAATCCCCATCTCTCTAAACCCTGTCCCTCTAAACCCCGTCCCTCTAGACCCCTTCTCTCTAAACCCCATCTCTCTAAACCCTGTCCCTCTAAACCCCGTCCCTCTAGACCCCTTCTCTCTAAACCCCATCTCTCTAAACCCCATCCCTCTAAACCCCGTCCCTCTAGACCCCGTCTCTCTAAACCCCATCACTCTAAATCCGGTCTCTCCAGACCCCGTCTCTAAACACCGTCTCTCTAAACCCCCTCTCTAAACCCTGTCCCTCTAAACCCCGTCCCTCTAGACCCCGTTTCTCTAAACCCCATCACTCTAAATCCGGTTTCTCCAGACCCCGTCTCTAAACACCGTCTCTCTAAACCCCCTCTCTAAACCCTGTCCCTCTAAACCCCGTCCCTCTAGACCCCGTCTCTCTAAACCCCATCTGTCTAAACACCGTCCCTCTAAACCCCATCTCTCTAGAACCCTGTCTCTCTAAACCCCCTCTCTCTAGACCACATCTCTCTAGAAAGCCTCTCTAAAACCCATTTCTCTAAACCCTGTCCCTCTAAATCCCATCTCTCTAAACCCCATCCCTCTAAACCCTGTCTCTCTAAACCCCATCTCTCTATACCGCGTCCTCTAAAACCTGTCTCTCTAAACGCCCCTTCTCTAAACCCCGTCTCTCTAAACTCCGTCTCTCTAAACCCCGTCTCTGTAAACCCCATCTCTCTAAACCCCATCTCTCTACACCCCATCTCACTAGATCACTTCTCTCTAAACCCCATCCCTCTAAACCCTGTCTCTCTAAACCCCGTCTCTTTGGACCCCATCTCACTGGACACCATTTCTCTAGACACCATCTCTTTAGACCTCATCCCTCTAAACCCCCTCTCTCTAGACCCTGTCTCTCTAAATCTCATCTCTCTAAACCCCATCACTCTAAACCCCGTCTCTGTAGGCGCCGTCTCTCTAAACCCCATCTCTCTACACCCCATCTCTCTAAACACCGTCTATTTAAACCCCTTCTCTCTAAACACCGTCTCTCTAACACCTGACTCTCTAAACCCCAACTCTCTAAACCCGTCCTTCTAAACCCTCTCTCTAAATCCCTTCTCAGTAAACCCCATCCCTCTAAACCCTGTCTGTCTAATCCCCATCTCTCTAAACCCTGTCCCTCTAAACCCCGTCCCTCTAGACCCCTTCTCTCTAAACCCCATCTCTCTAAACCCTGTCCCTCTAAACCCCGTCCCTCTAGACCCCGTCTCTCTAAACCCCATCACTCTAAATCCGGTCTCTCCAGACCCCGTCTCTAAACACCGTCTCTCTAAACCCCCTCTCTAAACCCTGTCCCTCTAAACCCCGTCCCTCTAGACCCCGTCTCTCTAAACCCCATCACTCTAAATCCGGTCTCTCCTTACCCCGTCTCTAAACACCGTCTCTCTAAACCCCCTCTCTAAACCCTGTCCCTCTAAACCCCGTCCCTCTAGACCCCGTCTCTCTAAACCCCATCTGTCTAAACACCGTCCCTCTAAACCCCATCTCTCTAGAACCCGTCTCTCTAAACGCCATCTCTCTATACCCCATCTCTCTAAACCCTGTCTCTCTAAACCCCCTCTCTCTAGACCACATCTCTCTAGAAAGCCTCTCTAAAACCCATTTCTCTAAATCCTGTCCCTCTAAATCCCATCTCTCTAAACCCCATCCCTCTAAACCCTGTCTCTCTAAACCCCATCTCTCTATACCGCGTCCTCTAAAACCTGTCTCTCTAAACACCCCTTCTCTAAACCCCGTCTCTCTAAACTCCGTCTCTCTAAACTCCGTCTCTGTAAACCCCATCTCTCTAAACCCCATCTCTCTACACCCCATCTCACTAGATCACTTCTCTCTAAACCCCATCCCTCTAAACCCTGTCTCTCTAAACCCCGTCTCTCTGGACCCCATCTCACTGGACACCATTTCTCTAGACACCATCTCTTTAGACCCCATCCCTCTAAACCCCCTCTCTCTAGACCCTGTCTCTCTAAATCTCATCTCTCTAAACCCCATCACTCTAAACCCCGTCTCTGTAGGCGCCGTCTCTCTAAACCCCATCTCTCTACACCCCATCTCTCTAAACCCCGTCTCTCTAAACCCTGTCTCTCTAGACCCCGTGTCTCTAAAACCCGTCTCTCTAGAATCCCACTCCAAACCACATTTCTCTGAACCCCGTCTCTCTAAACCCCATCTCTCTAAACCCATCTCTCTAAACCCTCTCTCTAAACCCCGTGTCTCTAAACCCCTCCTCTCTAAACCCCTTCTCTCAAAACCCCATTTCTCTAAACCCCGTGTCTCTAAACCCCTTCTCTCTAAACTCCATCTCTCTAAACCCTGTCTCTCTAAACCCTCTCTCTAAACCCCGTCCCTCTAAAACCCGTCTCTCTAGAAACCCTATCTAAACCCCATCTCTCTAAACCCCGTCTCTTTAAACCCCTTCTCTCTAAACCACAGCTCTCGAAACCCCGTCCCTCGACACCCCATCTCACTAGATCACTTCTCTCTAAACCCCATCCCTCTGTACCCCGTCTCTCTAAACCCCATCTCCCTAAACCCCATCTTTCTAAACCCCGTCCCTCTAATCCCCATCTCTCTATTCCCCGTTTCTCAAGACCCCATCTCTCTAAACCCAGTCTCTCTAAACCCTGTCTCTCTACACCCCATCTCACTAGATTACGTCTCGATAAACCTCATCTCTCTATACCGCGTCCTCTAAAACCTGTCTCTCTAAACACCCCTTCTCTAAACACCGTCTCTCTAAACCTTCTCTCTAAACTCCGTCTCTCTAGACCCCGTCCCTCTAAACCCCTTCTCTCTATTCCCCGTTTCTCAAGACCCCATCCCTCTAAACCCCGTCTCTCTAAACCCTGTCTCTCTAAACACCGTCTCTCTGGACCCCATCTCACTGGACACCATTTCTCTAGACACCATCTCTTTAGACCCCATCCCTCTAAACCCCCTCTCTCTAGACCCTGTCTCTCGAAATCTCATCTCTCTAAACCCTATCACTCTAAACCCCATCTCTGTAGACGCCGTCTCTCTAAACCCCATCTCTGTAGACGCCGTCTCTCTAAACCCCATCTCTCTAAACCCCGTGTCTCTAAACACTATCTTTCTAAACCCCTTCTCTCTAAATCCCGTCTCTCAAGACCCCGTCTCTCTAGAAACCCTATCTAAACCCCTCTCTCTAAACCCCATCCCTCTAAACCCCTTCTCTCTATTCCCTGTTTCTCAAGACCCCATCCCTCTAAACCCCGTCTCTCTAAACTCTGTTTCTCTAAACACCGTCTCTCTGGACCCCATCTCACTGGGCACCATTTCTCTAGACACCATCTCTTTAGACCCCATCCCTCTAAACCCCCTCTCTCTAGACCCTGTCTCTCTAAATCTCATCTCTCTAAACCCCATCACTCTAAACCCCGTCTCTGTAGGCGCCGTCTCTCTAAACCCCATCTCTCTACACCCCATCTCTCTAAACCCAGTCTATTTAAACCCCTTCTCTCTAAACACCGTCTCTCTAACACCTGACTCTCTAAACCCCAACTCTCTAAACCCGTCCTTCTAAACCCTGTCTCTCTAAATCCCTTCTCAGTAAACCCCATCCCTCTAAACCCTGTCTGTCTAATCCCCATCTCTCTAAACCCTGTCCCTCTAAACCCCGTCCCTCTAGACCCCTTCTCTCTAAACCCCATCTCTCTAAACCCTGTCCCTCTAAACCCCGTCCCTCTAGACCCCTTCTCTCTAAACCCCATCTCTCTAAACCCCATCCCTCTAAACCCCGTCCCTCTAGACCCCGTCTCTCTAAACCCCATCACTCTAAATCCGGTCTCTCCAGACCCCGTCTCTAAACACCGTCTCTCTAAACCCCCTCTCTAAACCCTGTCCCTCTAAACCCTGTCCCTCTAGACCCCGTCTCTCTAAACCCCATCACTCTAAATCCGGTTTCTCCAGACCCCGTCTCTAAACACCGTCTCTCTAAACCCCCTCTCTAAACCCTGTCCCTCTAAACCCCGTCCCTCTAGACCCCGTCTCTCTAAACCCCATCTGTCTAAACACCGTCACTCTAAACCCCATCTCTCTAGAACCCTGTCTCTCTAAACCCCCTCTCTCTAGACCACATCTCTCTAGAAAGCCTCTCTAAAACCCATTTCTCTAAACCCTGTCCCTCTAAATCCCATCTCTCTAAACCCCATCCCTCTAAACCCTGTCTCTCTAAACCCCATCTCTCTATACCGCGTCCTCTAAAACCTGTCTCTCTAAACGCCCCTTCTCTAAACCCCGTCTCTCTAAACTCCGTCTCTCTAAACCCCGTCTCTGTAAACCCCATCTCTCTAAACCCCATCTCTCTACACCCCATCTCACTAGATCACTTCTCTCTAAACCCCATCCCTCTAAACCCTGTCTCTCTAAACCCCGTCTCTTTGGACCCCATCTCACTGGACACCATTTCTCTAGACACCATCTCTTTAGACCTCATCCCTCTAAACCCCCTCTCTCTAGACCCTGTCTCTCTAAATCTCATCTCTCTAAACCCCATCACTCTAAACCCCGTCTCTGTAGGCGCCGTCTCTCTAAACCCCATCTCTCTACACCCCATCTCTCTAAACCCCGTCTATTTAAACCCCTTCTCTCTAAACACCGTCTCTCTAACACCTGACTCTCTAAACCCCAACTCTCTAAACCCGTCCTTCTAAACCCTGTCTCTCTAAATCCCTTCTCAGTAAACCCCATCCCTCTAAACCCTGTCTGTCTAATCCCCATCTCTCTAAACCCTGTCCCTCTAAACCCCGTCCCTCTAGACCCCTTCTCTCTAAACCCCATCTCTCTAAACCCTGTCCCTCTAAACCCCGTCCCTCTAGACCCCGTCTCTCTAAACCCCATCACTCTAAATCCGGTCTCTCCAGACCCCGTCTCTAAACACCGTCTCTCTAAACCCCCTCTCTAAACCCTGTCCCTCTAAACCCCGTCCCTCTAGACCCCGTCTCTCTAAACCCCATCACTCTAAATCTGGTCTCTCCAGACCCCGTCTCTAAACACCGTCTCTCTAAACCCCCTCTCTAAACCCTGTCCCTCTAAACCCCGTCCCTCTAGACCCCGTCTCTCTAAACCCCATCTGTCTAAACACCGTCCCTCTAAACCCCATCTCTCTAGAACCCGTCTCTCTAAACGCCATCTCTCTATACCCCATCTCTCTAAACCCTGTCTCTCTAAACCCCCTCTCTCTAGACCACATCTCTCTAGAAAGCCTCTCTAAAACCCATTTCTCTAAACCCTGTCCCTCTAAATCCCATCTCTCTAAACCCCATCCCTCTAAACCCTGTCTCTCTAAACCCCATCTCTCTATACCGCGTCCTCTAAAACCTGTCTCTCTAAACACCCCTTCTCTAAACCCCGTCTCTCTAAACTCCGTCTCTCTAAACCCCGTCTCTGTAAACCCCATCTCTCTAAACCCAGTCTCTCTAAACCTCATCTCCCAAAACCCCATCTCTCTAAACCCCGTCCCTTTAAACCCCGTCCCTCTAATCCCCGTTTCTCTAGACCCCATCCCTCTAAACCCTGTCTCTCTAAACCCTGTCTGTCTAAACCCCATCTCACTGGACCCCATCCCTCTAAACCCCCTCTCTCTAGACCCTGTCTCTCTGAACCATATCTCTCTAAACCCCGTGTCTCTAGACCCCGTCTATCTAAACACCATCTCTCTACACCATGTCTCTCTAAACACCCTTTCTTTAGACCCCATCTGCCTAAACACCTTCTCCCTAAACCCTGTCTCTCTAAACTCCATCTCTCTACACCCTGTCGCTCTAGACCCCGTATCTCTAAACCCCATCTCTTTAAACCCCATCTCCCTAAACCCCCTCTCTAAACCCTCTCTCTAAACCCCGTGTCTCTAAACCCCTTCTCTCTAAACCCCATCGCTCTAGACCCCGTCTCTCTAGACCCCGTCTCTCTAAACCCACTCTCTAAACCCCGTGTCTCTAAACCCGTTCTCCCAAAACCCCATCTCTCTAAACCCCGTGTCTCTAAACCCCTTCTCTCTAAACCCCATTTCTCTAAACCCCGTTTCTCTAAACCCCTTCTCTCTAAACTCCATCTCTCTAAACCCTGTCTCTCTAAACCCCATCCCTCTAAAACCCATCTCTCTAGAAACCCTCTCTAAACCCCATCTCTCTAAACCCTGTGTCTCTAAACCCTATCTCTCTAAACCCCATCTCTCTAAACCCCGTCTCTTTAAGCCCCTACTCTCTAATCCCCAGCTCTCTAAACCCGGTCCCTCTACACCCCATCTCACTAGATTACGTCTCGATAAACCTCATCTCTCTATACCGCGTCCTCTAAAACCTGTCTCTCTAAACACCCCTTCTCTAAACCCCGTCTCTCTAAACCTTCTCTCTAAACTCCGTCTCTCTAGACCCCGTCCCTCTAAACCCCTTCTCTCTATTCCCCGTTTCTCAAGACCCCATCCCTCTAAACCCCGTCTCTCTAAACCCTGTCTCTCTAAACACCGTCTCTCTGGACCCCATCTCACTGGACACCATTTCTCTAGACACCATCTCTTTAGACCCCATCCCTCTAAACCCCCTCTCTCTAGACCCTGTCTCTCGAAATCTCATCTCTCTAAACCCTATCACTCTAACCCCCATCTCTGTAGACGCCGTCTCTCTAAACCCCATCTCTCTACACCCAGTCTCTGAAAACCCCCTTTCTCTAGACCCATCTCCCTAAACCCCTTCTCCCTAAACCCTGTCTCTCTAAACCCCATCTCTCTACACCCTGTCGCTCCAGACCCCGTCTCTCTAAACCCCGTCTCTCTAAACACCGTCTCTCTGGACCCCATCTCACTGGACACCATTTCTCTAGACACCATCTCTTTACACCCCATCCCTCTAAACCGCCTCTCTCTAGACCCTGTCTCTCGAAATCTCATCTCTCTAAACCCTATCACTCTAAACCCCATCTCTGTAGACGCCGTCTCTCTAAACCCCATCTCTGTAGACGCCGTCTCTCTAAACCCCATCTCTCTACACCCAGTCTCTCAAAACCCCCTTTCTCTAGACCCCATCTCCCTAAACCCCTTCTCCCTAAACCCTGTCTCTCTAAACCCCATCTCTCTACACCCTGTCGCTCCAGACCCCGTCTCTCTAAACCCCATCTCTCTAAACCCCGTCTCTCTAAACCCTGTGTCTCTAAACCCCATCTCTCTACACCCTGTCGCTCTAGACCCCGTCTCTCTAAACCCCATCTCTCTAAACCCCATCTCTCTAAACCCCGTGTCTCTAAACCCGTTCTCCCAAAACCCCATCTCTCTAAACCCCGTGCCTCTAAAACCCGTCTCTCTAGAATCCCACTCTAAACCACATTTCTCTGAACCCCCTCTCTAAATCCCATCTCTCTAGACCCCGTCTCTCTAAACCCCTTCACTCTAAACCCCATTTCTCTAAACCCCGTGTCTCTAAACCCCTTCTCTCTAAACTCCATCTCTCTAAACCCTGTCTCTCTAAACCCTGTCTCTCTAAACCCCGTCCCTCTAAAACCCGTCTCTCTAGAAACCCTCTCTAAACCCCATCTCTCTAAACCCCGTGTCTCTAAACTATCTTTCTAAACCCCTTCTCTCTAAATCCCGTCTCTCAAGACCCCGTCCCTCTAGAAACGCTATCTAAACCCCATCTCTCTAAACCCCGTCTCTTTAAAGCCCTTCTCTCTAAACCACAGCTCTCGAAACCCCGTCCCTCTACACCCCATCTCACTAGATCACATCTCTCTAAACCCCATCTGTCTATACCCCGTCTCTCTAAACCCCATCTCCCTAAACCCCATCTTTCTAAACCCCGTCCCTCTAATCCCCGTCTCTCTATTCCCTGTTTCTCAAGACCCCATCTCTCTAAACCCCGTCTCTCTAAACCCCGTCCCTTTAAACCCCGTCCCTCTATTCCCCGTTTCTCTAGACCAAATCCCTCTAAACCCTGTCTCTCTAAACCCTGTCTGTCTAAACCCCATCTCTCTGGACCCCATCCCTCTAAACCCCCTCTCTCTAGACCCTGTCTCTCTAAACCATATGTCTCTAAACACCGTGTCTCTAGACCCCGTCTATCTAAACCCATCTCTCTACACCGTCTCTCTAAACACCCTTTCTCTAGACCCCATCTGCCTAAACCCCTTCTCCCTAAACCCTGTCTCTCTAAACTCCCTCTCTACACCCTGTCGCTCTAGACCCCGTCTCTCTAAACCCCATCTCTCTAAACCCCGTCTCTCTAGACCCCGTCTCTCTAAACCCCGTCTCTCTAAACCCCGTGTCTCTAAACCCATTCTCCCAAAACCCCATCTCTCTAAACCCCGTGTCTCTAAACCCCTTCTCTCTAAACTCCATCTCTCTAAACCCCGTCCCTTTAAAACCCGTCTTTCTAGAAACCCTCTCTAAACCCCATCTCTCTAAACCCTGTCTCTCTAGACCCCGTCTCTCTAGACCCCATCTCTCTAAACCCTCTCTCTAAACCCCGTGTCTCTAAACCCCTTCTCTCTAAACCCCATTTCTCTAAACCCCGTGTCTCTAAACCCCTTCTCTCTAAACTCCATCTCTCTAAACCCCGTCTCTTTAAAACCCTGCTCTCTAAACCACAGCTCTCGAAACCCCGTCCCTCTACACCCCATCTCACTAGATTACGTCTCGATAAACCTCATCTCTCTATACCGCGTCCTCTAAAACCTGTCTCTCTAAACACCCCTTCTCTAAACCCCGTCTCTCTAAACCTTCTCTCTAAACTCCGTCTCTCTAGACCCCATCCCTCTAAACCCCTTCTCTCTATTCCCCGTTTCTCAAGACCCCATCCCTCTAAACCCCGTCTCTCTAAACTCTGTTTCTCTAAACACCGTCTCTCTGGAACCCATCTCACTGGACACCATTTCTCTAGACACCATCTCTTTAGACCCCATCCCTCTAAACCCCCTCTCTCTAGACCCTGTCTCTCTAAATCTCATCTCTCTAAACCCCATCACTCTAAACCCCGTCTCTGTAGGCGCCGTCTCTCTAAACCCCATCTCTCTACACCCCATCTCTCTAAACCCCGTCTATTTAAACCCCTTCTCTCTAAACACCGTCTCTCTAACACCTGACTCTCTAAACCCCAACTCTCTAAACCCGTCCTTCTAAACCCTGTCTCTCTAAATCCCTTCTCAGTAAACCCCATCCCTCTAAACCCTGTCTGTCTAATCCCCATCTCTCTAAACCCTGTCCTTCTAAACCCCGTCCCTCTAGACCCCTTCTCTCTAAACCCCATCTCTCTAAACCCTGTCCCTCTAAACCCCGTCCCTCTAGACCCCTTCTCTCTAAACCCCATCTCTCTAAACCCTGTCCCTCTAAACCCCGTCCCTCTAGACCCCGTCTCTCTAAACCCCATCACTCTAAATCCGGTCTCTCCAGACCCCGTCTCTAAACACCGTCTCTCTAAACCCCCTCTCTAAACCCTGTCCCTCTAAACCCCGTCCCTCTAGACCCCGTCTCTCTAAACCCCATCACTCTAAATCCGGTTTCTCCAGACCCCGTCTCTAAACACCGTCTCTCTAAACCCCCTCTCTAAACCCTGTCCCTCTAAACCCCGTCCCTCTAGACCCCGTCTCTCTAAACCCCATCTGTCTAAACACCGTCCCTCTAAACCCCATCTCTCTAGAACCCGTCTCTCTAAACGCCATCTCTCTATACCCCATCTCTCTAAACCCTGTCTCTCTAAACCCCCTCTCTCTAGACCACATCTCTCTAGAAAGCCTCTCTAAAACCCATTTCTCTAAACCCTGTCCCTCTAAATCCCATCTCTCTAAACCCCATCCCTCTAAACCCTGTCTCTCTAAACCCCATCTCTCTATACCGCGTCCTCTAAAACCTGTCTCTCTAAACACCCCTTCTCTAAACCCCGTCCCTTTAAACCCCGTCCCTCTAATCCCCGTTTCTCTAGACCCCATCCCTCTAAACCCTGTCTCTCTAAACCCTGTCTGTCTAAACCCCATCTCACTGGACCCCATCCCTCTAAACCCCCTCTCTCTAGACCCTGTCTCTCTGAACCATATCTCTCTAAACCCCGTGTCTCTAGACCCCGTCTATCTAAACACCATCTCTCTACAACATGTATCTCTAAACACCCGTTCTTTAGACCCCATCTGCCTAAACACCTTCTCCCTAAACCCTGTCTCTCTAAACTCCATCTCTCTACACCCTGTCGCTCTAGACCCCGTATCTCTAAACCCCATCTCTTTAAACCCCATCTCCCTAAACCCCCTCTCTAAACCCTCTCTCTAAACCCCGTGTCTCTAAACCCCTTCTCTCTAAACCCCATCGCTCTAGACCCCGTCTCTCTAGACCCCGTCTCTCTAAACCCACTCTCTAAACCCCGTGTCTCTAAACCCGTTCTCCCAAAACCCCATCTCTCTAAACCCCGTGTCTCTAAACCCCTTCTCTCTAAACCCCATTTCTCTAAACCCCGTTTCTCTAAACCCCTTCTCTCTAAACTCCATCTCTCTAAACCCTGTCTCTCTAAACCCCATCCCTCTAAAACCCATCTCTCTAGAAACCCTCTCTAAACCCCATCTCTCTAAACCCTGTGTCTCTAAACCCTATCTCTCTAAACCCCATCTCTCTAAACCCCGTCTCTTTAAGCCCCTACTCTCTAATCCCCAGCTCTCTAAACCCGGTCCCTCTACACCCCATCTCACTAGATTACGTCTCGATAAACCTCATCTCTCTATACCGCGTCCTCTAAAACCTGTCTCTCTAAACACCCCTTCTCTAAACCCCGTCTCTCTAAACCTTCTCTCTAAACTCCGTCTCTCTAGACCCCGTCCCTCTAAACCCCTTCTCTCTATTCCCCGTTTCTCAAGACCCCATCCCTCTAAACACCGTCTCTCTAAACCCTGTCTCTCTAAACACCGTCTCTCTGGACCCCATCTCACTGGACACCATTTCTCTAGACACCATCTCTTTAGACCCCATCCCTCTAAACCCCCTCTCTCTAGACCCTGTCTCTCGAAATCTCATCTCTCTAAACCCTATCACTCTAACCCCCATCTCTGTAGACGCCGTCTCTCTAAACCCCATCTCTCTACACCCAGTCTCTGAAAACCCCCTTTCTCTAGACCCATCTCCCTAAACCCCTTCTCCCTAAACCCTGTCTCTCTAAACCCCATCTCTCTACACCCTGTCGCTCCAGACCCCGTCTCTCTAAACCCCGTCTCTCTAAACACCGTCTCTCTGGACCCCATCTCACTGGACACCATTTCTCTAGACACCATCTCTTTACACCCCATCCCTCTAAACCCCCTCTCTCTAGACCCTGTCTCTCGAAATCTCATCTCTCTAAACGCTATCACTCTAAACCCCATCTCTGTAGACGCCGTCTCTCTAAACCCCATCTCTGTAGACGCCGTCTCTCTAAACCCCATCTCTCTACACCCAGTCTCTCAAAACCCTCTTTCTCTAGACCCCATCTCCCTAAACCCCTTCTCCCTAAACCCTGTCTCTCTAAACCCCATCTCTCTACACCCTGTCGCTCCAGACCCCGTCTCTCTAAACCCCATCTCTCTAAACCCCGTCTCTCTAAACCCTGTGTCTCTAAACCCCATCTCTCTACACCCTGTCGCTCTAGACCCCGTCTCTCTAAACCCCATCTCTCTAAACCCCGTCTCTCTAAACCCCGTGTCTCTAAACCCGTTCTCCCAAAACCCCATCTCTCTAAACCCCGTGCCTCTAAAACCCGTCTCTCTAGAATCCCACTCTAAACCACATTTCTCTGAACCCCCTCTCTAAATCCCATCTCTCTAGACCCCGTCTCTCTAAACCCCTTCACTCTAAACCCCATTTCTCTAAACCCCGTGTCTCTAAACCCCTTCTCTCTAAACTCCATCTCTCTAAACCCTGTCTCTCTAAACCCTGTCTCTCTAAACCCCGTCCCTCTAAAACCCGTCTCTCTAGAAACCCTCTCTAAACCCCATCTCTCTAAACCCCGTGTCTCTAAACTATCTTTCTAAACCCCTTCTCTCTAAATCCCGTCTCTCAAGACCCCGTCCCTCTAGAAACGCTATCTAAACCCCATCTCTCTAAACCCCGTCTCTTTAAAGCCCTTCTCTCTAAACCACAGCTCTCGAAACCCCGTCCCTCTACACCCCATCTCACTAGATCACATCTCTCTAAACCCCATCTGTCTATACCCCGTCTCTCTAAACCCCATCTCCCTAAACCCCATCTTTCTAAACCCCGTCCCTCTAATCCCCGTCTCTCTATTCCCTGTTTCTCAAGACCCCATCTCTCTAAACCCCGTCTCTCTAAACCCCGTCCCTTTAAACCCCGTCCCTCTATTCCCCGTTTCTCTAGACCAAATCCCTCTAAACCCTGTCTCTCTAAACCCTGTCTGTCTAAACCCCATCTCTCTGGACCCCATCCCTCTAAACCCCCTCTCTCTAGACCCTGTCTCTCTAAACCATATGTCTCTAAACCCCGTGTCTCTAGACCCCGTCTATCTAAACCCATCTCTCTACACCGTCTCTCTAAACACCCTTTCTCTAGACCCCATCTGCCTAAACCCCTTCTCCCTAAACCCTGTCTCTCTAAACTCCATCTCTCTACACCCTGTCGCTCTAGACCCCGTCTCTCTAAACTCCATCTCTCTAAACCCCGTCCCTTTAAAACCCGTCTTTCTAGAAACCCTCTCTAAACCCCATCTCTCTAAACCCTGTCTCTCTAGACCCCGTCTCTCTAGACCCCATCTCTCTAAACCCTCTCTCTAAACCCCGTGTCTCTAAACCCCTTCTCTCTAAACCCCATTTCTCTAAACCCCGTGTCTCTAAACCCCTTCTCTCTAAACTCCATCTCTCTAAACCCCGTCTCTTTAAACCCCTTCTCTCTAAACCACAGCTCTCGAAACCCCGTCCCTCTACACCCCATCTCACTAGATTACGTCTCGATAAACCTCATCTCTCTATACCGCGTCCTCTAAAACCTGTCTCTCTAAACACCCTTCTCTAAACCCCGTCTCTCTAAACCTTCTCTCTAAACTCCGTCTCTCTAGACCCCATCCCTCTAAACCCCTTCTCTCTATTCCCCGTTTCTCAAGACCCCATCCCTCTAAACCCCGTCTCTCTAAACTCTGTTTCTCTAAACACCGTCTCTCTGGACCCCATCTCACTGGACACCATTTCTCTAGACACCATCTCTTTAGACCCCATCCCTCTAAACCCCCTCTCTCTAGACCCTGTCTCTCTAAATCTCATCTCTCTAAACCCCATCACTCTAAACCCCGTCTCTGTAGGCGCCGTCTCTCTAAACCCCATCTCTCTACACCCCATCTCTCTAAACCCCGTCTATTTAAACCCCTTCTCTCTAAACACCGTCTCTCTAACACCTGACTCTCTAAACCCCAACTCTCTAAACCCGTCCTTCTAAACCCTGTCTCTCTAAATCCCTTCTCAGTAAACCCCATCCCTCTAAACCCTGTCTGTCTAATCCCCATCTCTCTAAACCCTGTCCTTCTAAACCCCGTCCCTCTAGACCCCTTCTCTCTAAACCCCATCTCTCTAAACCCTGTCCCTCTAAACCCCGTCCCTCTAGACCCCTTCTCTCTAAACCCCATCTCTCTAAACCCTGTCCCTCTAAACCCCGTCCCTCTAGACCCCGTCTCTCTAAACCCCATCACTCTAAATCCGGTCTCTCCAGACCCCGTCTCTAAACACCGTCTCTCTAAACCCCCTCTCTAAACCCTGTCCCTCTAAACCCCGTCCCTCTAGACCCCGTCTCTCTAAACCCCATCACTCTAAATCCGGTTTCTCCAGACCCCGTCTCTAAACACCGTCTCTCTAAACCCCCTCTCTAAACCCTGTCCCTCTAAACCCCGTCCCTCTAGACCCCGTCTCTCTAAACCCCATCTGTCTAAACACCGTCCCTCTAAACCCCATCTCTCTAGAACCCGTCTCTCTAAACGCCATCTCTCTATACCCCATCTCTCTAAACCCTGTCTCTCTAAACCCCCTCTCTCTAGACCACATCTCTCTAGAAAGCCTCTCTAAAACCCATTTCTCTAAACCCTGTCCCTCTAAATCCCATCTCTCTAAACCCCATCCCTCTAAACCCTGTCTCTCTAAACCCCATCTCTCTATACCGCGTCCTCTAAAACCTGTCTCTCTAAACACCCCTTCTCTAAACCCCGACTCTCTAAACTCCGTCTCTCTAAACCCCGTCTCTGTAAACCCCATCTCTCTAAACCCCATCTCTCTACACCCCATCTCACTAGATCACTTCTCTCTAAACCCCATCCCTCTAAACACTGTCTCTCTAAACCCGTCTCTCTGGACCCCATCTCACTGGACACCATTTCTCTAGACACCATCTCTTTAGACCCCATCCCTCTAAACCCCCTCTCTCTAGACCCTGTCTCTCTAAATCTCATCTCTCTAAACCCCATCACTCTAAACCCCGTCTCTGTAGGCGCCTTCTCTCTAAACCCCATCTCTCTACACCCCATCTCTCTAAACCCTGTCTCTCTAAACCCTGTCTCTCTAGACCCCGTGTCTCTAAAACCCGTCTCTCTAGAATCCCACTCCAAACCACATTTCTCTGAACCCCGTCTCTCTAAACCCCATCTCTCTAAACCCATCTCTCTAAACCCTCTCTCTAAACCCCGTGTCTCTAAACCCCTCCTCTCTAAACCCCTTCTCTCAAAACCCCATTTCTCTAAACCCCGTGTCTCTAAACCCCTTCTCTCTAAACTCCATCTCTCTAAACCCTGTCTCTCTAAACCCTCTCTCTAAACCCCGTCCCTCTAAAACCCGTCTCTCTAGAAACCCTATCTAAACCCCATCTCTCTAAACCCCGTCTCTTTAAACCCCTTCTCTCTAAACCACAGCTCTCGAAACCCCGTCCCTCGACACCCCATCTCACTAGATCACTTCTCTCTAAACCCCATCCCTCTGTACCCCGTCTCTCTAAACCCCATCTCCCTAAACCCCATCTTTCTAAACCCCGTCCCTCTAATCCCCATCTCTCTATTCCCCGTTTCTCAAGACCCCATCTCTCTAAACCCAGTCTCTCTAAACCCTGTCTCTCTAAACCCTGTCTCTCTGGACCCCATCTCACTGGACACCATTTCTCTAGACCCCATCTCTTTAGACCCCATCTCTCTAAACCCCGTCCCTCTAAACCTCATCTCCCAAAACCCCATCTCTCTAAACCCTGTCCCTTTAAACCCCGTCCCTCTATTCCCCGTTTCTCTAGACCCCATCCCTCTAAACCCTGTCTCTCTAAACCCTGTCTGTCTACACCCCATCTCACTGGACCCCATCCCTCTAAACCCCCTCTCTCTAGACCCTGTCTCTCTGAACCATATCTCTCTAAACCCCGTGTCTCTAGACCCCGTCTATCTAACCCCATCTCTCTACACCATGTCTCTCTAAACACCCTTTCTTTAGACCCCATCTGCCTAAACACCTTCTCCCTAAACCCTGTCTCTCTAAACTCCATCTCTCTACAACCTGTCGCTCTAGACCCCGTATCTCTAAACCCCATCTCTTTAAACCCCATCTCCCTAAACCCCCTCTCTAAACCCTCTCTCTAAACCCCGTGTCTCTAAACCCCTTCTCTCTAAACCCCATCGCTCTAGACCCCGTCTCTCTAGACCCCGTCTCTCTAAACCCTCTCTCTAAACCCCGTGTCTCTAAACCCGTTCTCCCAAAACCCCATCTCTCTAAACCCCGTGTCTCTAAACCCCTTCTCTCTAAACCCCATTTCTCTAAACCCCGTGTCTCTAAACCCCTTCTCTCTAAACTCCATCTCTCTAAACCCTGTCTCTCTAAACCCCATCCCTCTAAAACCCGTCTCTCTAGAAACCCTCTCTAAACCCCATCTCTCTAAACCCCGTCTTTCTAAACCTTCTCTCTAAACTCCGTCTCTCTAGACCCCGTCCCTCTAAACCCCTTCTCTCTATTCCCCGTTTCTCAAGACCCCATCCCTCTAAACCCCGTCTCTCTAAACCCTGTCTCTCTAAACACCGTCTCTCTGGACCCCATCTCTCTAAACCCTCTCTCTAAACCCCGTCTCTCTAAACCCTGTCTCTCTAAACACCGTCTCTCTGGACCCCATCTCACTGGACACCATTTCTCTAGACACCATCTCTTTAGACCCCATCCCTCTAAACCCCCTCTCTCTAGACCCTGTCTCTCGAAATCTCATCTCTCTAAACTCTATCACTCTAAACCCCATCTCTGTAGACACCGTCTCTCTAAACCCCATCTCTGTAGACGCCGTCTCTCTAAACCCCATCTCTCTACACCCAGTCTCTCAAAACCCCCATTCTCTAGACCCATCTCCCTAAACCCCTTCTCCCTAAACCCTGTCTCTCTAAACCCCATCTCTCTACACCCTGTCGCTCCAGACCCCGTCTCTCTAAACCCCGTCTCTCTAAACACCGTCTCTCTGGACCCCATCTCACTGGACACCATTTCTCTAGACACCATCTCTTTACACCCCATCCCTCTAAACCCCCTCTCTCTAGACCCTGTCTCTCGAAATCTCATCTCTCTAAACCCTATCACTCTAAACCCCATCTCTGTAGACGCCGTCTCTCTAAACCCCATCTCTCTACACCCAGTCTCTCAAAACCCCCTTTCTCTAGACCCCATCTCCCTAAACCCCTTCTCCCTAAACCCTGTCTCTCTAAACCCCATCTCTCTACACCCTGTCGCTCCAGACCCCGTCTCTCTAAACCCCATCTCTCTAAACCCCGTCTCTCTAAACCCCGTCCCTCTAGACCCCTTCTCTCTAAACCCCATCTCTCTAAACCCTGTCCCTCTAAACCCCGTCCCTCTAGACCCCGTCTCTCTAAACCCCATCACTCTAAATCCGGTCTCTCCAGACCCCGTCTCTAAACACCGTCTCTCTAAACCCCCTCTCTAAACCCTGTCCCTCTAAACCCCGTCCCTCTAGACCCCGTCTCTCTAAACCCCATCACTCTAAATCCGGTTTCTCCAGACCCCGTCTCTAAACACCGTCTCTCTAAACCCCCTCTCTAAACCCTGTCCCTCTAAACCCCGTCCCTCTAGACCCCGTCTCTCTAAACCCCATCTGTCTAAACACCGTCCCTCTAAACCCCATCTCTCTAGAACCCGTCTCTCTAAACGCCATCTCTCTATACCCCATCTCTCTAAACCCTGTCTCTCTAAACCCCCTCTCTCTAGACCACATCTCTCTAGAAAGCCTCTCTAAAACCCATTTCTCTAAACCCTGTCCCTCTAAATCCCATCTCTCTAAACCCCATCCCTCTAAACCCTGTCTCTCTAAACCCCATCTCTCTATACCGCGTCCTCTAAAACCTGTCTCTCTAAACACCCCTTCTCTAAACCCCGTCTCTCTAAACTCCGTCTCTCTAAACCCCGTCTCTGTAAACCCCATCTCTCTAAACCCCATCTCTCTACACCCCATCTCACTAGATCACTTCTCTCTAAACCCCATCCCTCTAAACCCTGTCTCTCTAAACCCGTCTCTCTGGACCCCATCTCACTGGACACCATTTCTCTAGACACCATCTCTTTAGACCCCATCCCTCTAAACCCCCTCTCTCTAGACCCTGTCTCTCTAAATCTCATCTCTCTAAACCCCATCACTCTAAACCCCGTCTCTGTAGGCGCCGTCTCTCTAAACCCCATCTCTCTACACCCCATCTCTCTAAACCCTGTCTCTCTAAACCCTGTCTCTCTAGACCCCGTGTCTCTAAAACCCGTCTCTCTAGAATCCCACTCCAAACCACATTTCTCTGAACCCCGTCTCTCTAAACCCCATCTCTCTAAACCCATCTCTCTAAACCCTCTCTCTAAACCCCGTGTCTCTAAACCCCTCCTCTCTAAACCCCTTCTCTCAAAACCCCATTTCTCTAAACCCCGTGTCTCTAAACCCCTTCTCTCTAAACTCCATCTCTCTAAACCCTGTCTCTCTAAACCCTCTCTCTAAACCCCGTCCCTCTAAAACCCGTCTCTCTAGAAACCCTATCTAAACCCCATCTCTCTAAACCCCGTCTCTTTAAACCCCTTCTCTCTAAACCACAGCTCTCGAAACCCCGTCCCTCGACACCCCATCTCACTAGATCACTTCTCTCTAAACCCCATCCCTCTGTACCCCGTCTCTCTAAACCCCATCTCCCTAAACCCCATCTTTCTAAACCCCGTCCCTCTAATCCCCATCTCTCTATTCCCCGTTTCTCAAGACCCCATCTCTCTAAACCCAGTCTCTCTAAACCCTGTCTCTCTAAACCCTGTCTCTCTGGACCCCATCTCACTGGACACCATTTCTCTAGACCCCATCTCTTTAGACCCCATCTCTCTAAACCCCGTCCCTCTAAACCTCATCTCCCAAAACCCCATCTCTCTAAACCCTGTCCCTTTAAACCCCGTCCCTCTATTCCCCGTTTCTCTAGACCCCATCCCTCTAAACCCTGTCTCTCTAAACCCTGTCTGTCTACACCCCATCTCACTGGACCCCATCCCTCTAAACCCCCTCTCTCTAGACCCTGTCTCTCTGAACCATATCTCTCTAAACCCCGTGTCTCTAGACCCCGTCTATCTAACCCCATCTCTCTACACCATGTCTCTCTAAACACCCTTTCTTTAGACCCCATCTGCCTAAACACCTTCTCCCTAAACCCTGTCTCTCTAAACTCCATCTCTCTACACCCTGTCGCTCTAGACCCCGTATCTCTAAACCCCATCTCTTTAAACCCCATCTCCCTAAACCCCCTCTCTAAACCCTCTCTCTAAACCCCGTGTCTCTAAACCCCTTCTCTCTAAACCCCATCGCTCTAGACCCCGTCTCTCTAGACCCCGTCTCTCTAAACCCTCTCTCTAAACCCCGTGTCTCTAAACCCCTTCTCTCTAAACCCCATTTCTCTAAACCCCGTGTCTCTAAACCCCTTCTCTCTAAACTCCATCTCTCTAAACCCTGTCTCTCTAAACCCCATCCCTCTAAAACCCGTCTCTCTAGAAACCCTCTCTAAACCCCATCTCTCTAAACCCCGTCTTTCTAAACCTTCTCTCTAAACTCCGTCTCTCTAGACCCCGTCCCTCTAAACCCCTTCTCTCTATTCCCCGTTTCTCAAGACCCCATCCCTCTAAACCCCGTCTCTCTAAACCCTGTCTCTCTAAACACCGTCTCTCTGGACCCCATCTCTCTAAACCCTCTCTCTAAACCCCGTCTCTCTAAACCCTGTCTCTCTAAACACCGTCTCTCTGGACCCCATCTCACTGGACACCATTTCTCTAGACACCATCTCTTTAGACCCCATCCCTCTAAACCCCCTCTCTCTAGACCCTGTCTCTCGAAATCTCATCTCTCTAAACCCTATCACTCTAAACCCCATCTCTGTAGACACCGTCTCTCTAAACCCCATCTCTGTAGACGCCGTCTCTCTAAACCCCATCTCTCTACACCCAGTCTCTCAAAACCCCCATTCTCTAGACCCATCTCCCTAAACCCCTTCTCCCTAAACCCTGTCTCTCTAAACCCCATCTCTCTAAACACCGTCTCTCTGGACCCCATCTCACTGGACACCATTTCTCTAGACACCATCTCTTTACACCCCATCCCTCTAAACCCCCTCTCTCTAGACCCTGTCTCTCGAAATCTCATCTCTCTAAACCCTATCACTCTAAACCCCATCTCTGTAGACGCCGTCTCTCTAAACCCAATCTCTCTACACCCAGTCTCTCAAAACCCGCTTTCTCTAGACCCCATCTCCCTAAACCCCTTCTCCCTAAACCCTGTGTCTCTAAACCCCATCTCTCTACACCCTGTCGCTCTAGACCCCCTCTCTAAACCCCATCTCTCTAAACCCCGTCTCTCTAAACCCCATGTCTCTAAACCCGTTCTCCCAAAACCCCATCTCTCTAAACCCCGTGCCTCTAAAACCCGTCTCTCTAGAATCCCACTCTAAACCACATTTCTCTGAACCCCCTCTCTAAATCCCATCTCTCTAGACCCCGTCTCTCTAAACCCCTTTACTCTAAACCCCATTTCTCTAAACCCCGTGTCTCTAAACCCCTTCTCTCTAAACTCCATCTCTCTAAACCCCGTCTCTCTAAACCCTGTCTCTCTAAACCTCGTCCCTCTAAAACCCGTCTCTCTAGAAACCCTCTCTAAACCCCATCTCTCTAAACCCCGTGTCTCTAAACTATCTTTCTAAACCCCTTCTCTCTAAATCCCGTCTCTCAAGACCCCGTCCCTCTAGAAACGCTATCTAAACCCCATCTCTCTAAACCCCGTCTCTTTAAAGCCCTTCTCTCTAAACCACAGCTCTCGAAACCCCGTCCCTCTACACCCCATCTCACTAGATCACATCTCTCTAAACCCCATCTGTCTATACCCCGTCTCTCTAAACCCCATCTCCCAAAAACCCCATCTTTCTAAACCCCGTCCCTCTAATCCCCGTCTCTCTATTCCCTGTTTCTCAAGACCCCATCTCTCTAAACCCCGTCTCTCTAAACCCCGTCCCTTTAAACCCCGTCCCTCTATTCCCCGTTTCTCTAGACCAAATCCCTCTAAACCCTGTCTCTCTAAACCCTGTCTGTCTAAACCCCATCTCTCTGGACCCCATCCCTCTAAACCCCCTCTCTCTAGACCCTGTCTCTCTAAACCATATGTCTCTAAACCCCGTGTCTCTAGACCCCGTCTATCTAAACCCATCTCTCTACACCGTCTATCTAAACACCCTTTCTCTAGACCCCATCTGCCTAAACCCCTTCTCCCTAAACCCTGTCTCTCTAAACTCCATCTCTCTACACCCTGTCTCTCTAGACCCCGTCTCTCTAAACCCCATCTCTCTAAACCCCGTCTCTCTAGACCCCGTCTCTCTAAACCCCGTCTCTCTACACCCCGTGTCTCTAAACCCGTTCTCCCAAAACCCCATCTCTCTAAACCCCATGTCTCTAAACCCCTTCTCTCTAAACTCCATCTCTCTAAACCCCGTCCCTTTAAAACCCGTCTTTCTAGAAACCCTCTCTAAACCCCATCTCTCTAAACCCTGTCTCTCTAGACCCTGTCTCTCTAGACCCCATCTCTCTAAACCCTCTCTCTAAACCTCGTGTCTCTAAACCCCTTCTCTCTAAACCCCATTTCTCTAAACCCCGTCTCTTTAAACCCCTTCTCTCTAATCCCCAGCTCTCTAAACCCGGTCCCTCTACACCCCATCTCACTAGATTACATCTCGATAAACCTCATCTCTCTATACCGCGTCCTCTAAAACCTGTCTCTCTAAACACCCCTTCTCTAAACCCCGTCTCTCTAAACCTTCTCTCTAAACTCCGTCTCTCTAGACCACGTCCCTCTAAACCCCTTCTCTCTATTCCCCGTTTCTCAAGACCCCATCCCTCTAAACCCCGTCTCTCTAAACCCTGTCTCTCTAAACACCGTCTCTCTGGACCCCATCTCACTGGACACCATTTCTCTAGACACCATCTCTTTAGACCCCATCCCTCTAAACCCCCTCTCTCTAGACCCTGTCTCTCGAAATCTCATCTCTCTAAACCCTATCACTCTAAACCCCATCTCTGTAGACGCCGTCTCTCTAAACCCCATCTCTGTAGACGCCGTCTCTCTAAACCCCATCTCTCTACACCCAGTCTCTCAAAACCCCCTTTCTCTAGACCCCATCTCCCTAAACCCCTTCTCCCTAAACCCTGTCTCTCTAAACCCCATCTCTCTACACCCTGTCGCTCCAGACCCCGTCTCTCTAAACCCCATCTCTCTAAACCCCGTCTCTCTAAACCCTGTGTCTCTGAACCCCGTCTCTCTAAACCCCATCTCTCTAGACCCCGTCTCTCTAAACCCCTTCTCTCTAAACCCCATTTCTCTAAACCCCGTGTCTCTAAACCCCTTCTCTCTAAACTCCATCTCTCTAAACCCTGTCTCTCTAAACCCTGTCTCTCTTAACCCCGTCCCTCTAAAACCCGTCTCTCTAGAAACCCTATCTAAACCCCATCTCTCTAAACCCCGTCTCTTTAAACCCCTTCTCTCTAAACCACAGCTCTCGAAACCCCGTCCCTCGACACCCCATCTCACTAGATCACTTCTCTCTAAACCCCATCCCTCTGTACCCCGTCTCTCTAAACCCCATCTCCCTAAACCCCATCTTTCTAAACCCCGTCCCTCTAATCCCCATCTCTCTATTCCCCGTTTCTCAAGACCCCATCTCTCTAAACCCAGTCTCTCTAAACCCTGTCTCTCTAAACCCTGTCTCTCTGGACCCCATCTCACTGGACACCATTTCTCTAGACCCCATCTCTTTAGACCCCATCTCTCTAAACCCCGTCCCTCTAAACCTCATCTCCCAAAACCCCATCTCTCTAAACCCTGTCCCTTTAAACCCCGTCCCTCTATTCCCCGTTTCTCTAGACCCCATCCCTCTAAACCCTGTCTCTCTAAACCCTGTCTGTCTACACCCCATCTCACTGGACCCCATCCCTCTAAACCCCCTCTCTCTAGACCCTGTCTCTCTGAACCATATCTCTCTAAACCCCGTGTCTCTAGACCCCGTCTATCTAACCCCATCTCTCTACACCATGTCTCTCTAAACACCCTTTCTTTAGACCCCATCTGCCTAAACACCTTCTCCCTAAACCCTGTCTCTCTAAACTCCATCTCTCTACACCCTGTCGCTCTAGACCCCGTATCTCTAAACCCCATCTCTTTAAACCCCATCTCCCTAAACCCCCTCTCTAAACCCTCTCTCTAAACCCCGTGTCTCTAAACCCCTTCTCTCTAAACCCCATCGCTCTAGACCCCGTCTCTCTAGACCCCGTCTCTCTAAACCCTCTCTCTAAACCCCGTGTCTCTAAACCCGTTCTCCCAAAACCCCATCTCTCTAAACCCCGTGTCTCTAAACCCCTTCTCTCTAAACCCCATTTCTCTAAACCCCGTGTCTCTAAACCCCTTCTCTCTAAACTCCATCTCTCTAAACCCTGTCTCTCTAAACCCCATCCCTCTAAAACCCGTCTCTCTAGAAACCCTCTCTAAACCCCATCTCTCTAAACCCCGTCTTTCTAAACCTTCTCTCTAAACTCCGTCTCTCTAGACCCCGTCCCTCTAAACCCCTTCTCTCTATTCCCCGTTTCTCAAGACCCCATCCCTCTAAACCCCGTCTCTCTAAACCCTGTCTCTCTAAACACCGTCTCTCTGGACCCCATCTCACTGGACACCATTTCTCTAGACACCATCTCTTTAGACCCCATCCCTCTAAACCCCCTCTCTCTAGACCCTGTCTCTCGAAATCTCATCTCTCTAAACCCTATCACTCTAAACCCCATCTCTGTAGACACCGTCTCTCTAAACCCCATCTCTGTAGACGCCGTCTCTCTAAACCCCATCTCTCTACACCCAGTCTCTCAAAACCCCCATTCTCTAGACCCATCTCCCTAAACCCCTTCTCCCTAAACCCTGTCTCTCTAAACCCCATCTCTCTACACCCTGTCGCTCCAGACCCCGTCTCTCTAAACCCCGTCTCTCTAAACACCGTCTCTCTGGACCCCATCTCACTGGACACCATTTCTCTAGACACCATCTCTTTACACCCCATCCCTCTAAACCCCCTCTCTCTAGACCCTGTCTCTCGAAATCTCATCTCTCTAAACCCTATCACTCTAAACCCCATCTCTGTAGACGCCGTCTCTCTAAACCCCATCTCTCTACACCCAGTCTCTCAAAACCCCCTTTCTCTAGACCCCATCTCCCTAAACCCCTTCTCCCTAAACCCTGTCTCTCTAAACCCCATCTCTCTACACCCTGTCGCTCCAGACCCCGTCTCTCTAAACCCCATCTCTCTAAACCCCGTCTCTCTAAACCCTGTGTCTCTAAACCCCATCTCTCTACACCCTGTCGCTCTAGACCCCCTCTCTAAACCCCATCTCTCTAAACCCCGTCTCTCTAAACCCCATGTCTCTAAACCCGTTCTCCCAAAACCCCATCTCTCTAAACCCCGTGCCTCTAAAACCCGTCTCTCTAGAATCCCACTCTAAACCACATTTCTCTGAATACCCTCTCTAAATCCCATCTCTCTAGACCCCGTCTCTCTAAACCCCTTTACTCTAAACCCCATTTCTCTAAACCCCGTGTCTCTAAACCCCTTCTCTCTAAACTCCATCTCTCTAAACCCCGTCTCTCTAAACCCTGTCTCTCTAAACCTCGTCCCTCTAAAACCCGTCTCTCTAGAAACCCTCTCTAAACCCCATCTCTCTAAACCCCGTGTCTCTAAACTATCTTTCTAAACCCCTTCTCTCTAAATCCCGTCTCTCAAGACCCCGTCCCTCTAGAAACGCTATCTAAACCCCATCTCTCTAAACCCCGTCTCTTTAAAGCCCTTCTCTCTAAACCACAGCTCTCGAAACCCCGTCCCTCTACACCCCATCTCACTAGATCACATCTCTCTAAACCCCATCTGTCTATACCCCGTCTCTCTAAACCCCATCTCCCAAAAACCCCATCTTTCTAAACCCCGTCCCTCTAATCCCCGTCTCTCTATTCCCTGTTTCTCAAGACCCCATCTCTCTAAACCCCGTCTCTCTAAACCCCGTCCCTTTAAACCCCGTCCCTCTATTCCCCGTTTCTCTAGACCAAATCCCTCTAAACCCTGTCTCTCTAAACCCTGTCTGTCTAAACCCCATCTCTCTGGACCCCATCCCTCTAAACCCCCTCTCTCTAGACCCTGTCTCTCTAAACCATATGTCTCTAAACCCCGTGTCTCTAGACCCCGTCTATCTAAACCCATCTCTCTACACCGTCTATCTAAACACCCTTTCTCTAGACCCCATCTGCCTAAACCCCTTCTCCCTAAACCCTGTCTCTCTAAACTCCATCTCTCTACACCCTGTCTCTCTAGACCCCGTCTCTCTAAACCCCATCTCTCTAAACCCCGTCTCTCTAGACCCCGTCTCTCTAAACCCCGTCTCTCTACACCCCGTGTCTCTAAACCCGTTCTCCCAAAACCCCATCTCTCTAAACCCCATGTCTCTAAACCCCTTCTCTCTAAACTCCATCTCTCTAAACCCCGTCCCTTTAAAACCCGTCTTTCTAGAAACCCTCTCTAAACCCCATCTCTCTAAACCCTGTCTCTCTAGACCCTGTCTCTCTAGACCCCATCTCTCTAAACCCTCTCTCTAAACCTCGTGTCTCTAAACCCCTTCTCTCTAAACCCCATTTCTCTAAACCCCGTCTCTTTAAACCCCTTCTCTCTAATCCCCAGCTCTCTAAACCCGGTCCCTCTACACCCCATCTCACTAGATTACATCTCGATAAACCTCATCTCTCTATACCGCGTCCTCTAAAACCTGTCTCTCTAAACACCCCTTCTCTAAACCCCGTCTCTCTAAACCTTCTCTCTAAACTCCGTCTCTCTAGACCACGTCCCTCTAAACCCCTTCTCTCTATTCCCCGTTTCTCAAGACCCCATCCCTCTAAACCCCGTCTCTCTAAACCCTGTCTCTCTAAACACCGTCTCTCTGGACCCCATCTCACTGGACACCATTTCTCTAGACACCATCTCTTTAGACCCCATCCCTCTAAACCCCCTCTCTCTAGACCCTGTCTCTCGAAATCTCATCTCTCTAAACCCTATCACTCTAAACCCCATCTCTGTAGACACCGTCTCTCTAAACCCCATCTCTGTAGACGCCGTCTCTCTAAACCCCATCTCTCTACACCCAGTCTCTCAAAACCCCCATTCTCTAGACCCATCTCCCTAAACCCCTTCTCCCTAAACCCTGTCTCTCTAAACCCCATCTCTCTACACCCTGTCGCTCCAGACCCCGTCTCTCTAAACCCCGTCTCTCTAAACACCGTCTCTCTGGACCCCATCTCACTGGACACCATTTCTCTAGACACCATCTCTTTACACCCCATCCCTCTAAACCCCCTCTCTCTAGACCCTGTCTCTCGAAATCTCATCTCTCTAAACCCTATCACTCTAAACCCCATCTCTGTAGACGCCGTCTCTCTAAACCCCATCTCTCTACACCCAGTCTCTCAAAACCCCCTTTCTCTAGACCCCATCTCCCTAAACCCCTTCTCCCTAAACCCTGTCTCTCTAAACCCCATCTCTCTACACCCTGTCGCTCCAGACCCCGTCTCTCTAAACCCCATCTCTCTAAACCCCGTCTCTCTAAACCCTGTGTCTCTAAACCCCATCTCTCTACACCCTGTCGCTCTAGACCCCCTCTCTAAACCCCATCTCTCTAAACCCCGTCTCTCTAAACCCCATGTCTCTAAACCCGTTCTCCCAAAACCCCATCTCTCTAAACCCCGTGCCTCTAAAACCCGTCTCTCTAGAATCCCACTCTAAACCACATTTCTCTGAATACCCTCTCTAAATCCCATCTCTCTAGACCCCGTCTCTCTAAACCCCTTTACTCTAAACCCCATTTCTCTAAACCCCGTGTCTCTAAACCCCTTCTCTCTAAACTCCATCTCTCTAAACCCCGTCTCTCTAAACCCTGTCTCTCTAAACCTCGTCCCTCTAAAACCCGTCTCTCTAGAAACCCTCTCTAAACCCCATCTCTCTAAACCCCGTGTCTCTAAACTATCTTTCTAAACCCCTTCTCTCTAAATCCCGTCTCTCAAGACCCCGTCCCTCTAGAAACGCTATCTAAACCCCATCTCTCTAAACCCCGTCTCTTTAAAGCCCTTCTCTCTAAACCACAGCTCTCGAAACCCCGTCCCTCTACACCCCATCTCACTAGATCACATCTCTCTAAACCCCATCTGTCTATACCCCGTCTCTCTAAACCCCATCTCCCAAAAACCCCATCTTTCTAAACCCCGTCCCTCTAATCCCCGTCTCTCTATTCCCTGTTTCTCAAGACCCCATCTCTCTAAACCCCGTCTCTCTAAACCCCGTCCCTTTAAACCCCGTCCCTCTATTCCCCGTTTCTCTAGACCAAATCCCTCTAAACCCTGTCTCTCTAAACCCTGTCTGTCTAAACCCCATCTCTCTGGACCCCATCCCTCTAAACCCCCTCTCTCTAGACCCTGTCTCTCTAAACCATATGTCTCTAAACCCCGTGTCTCTAGACCCCGTCTATCTAAACCCATCTCTCTACACCGTCTATCTAAACACCCTTTCTCTAGACCCCATCTGCCTAAACCCCTTCTCCCTAAACCCTGTCTCTCTAAACTCCATCTCTCTACACCCTGTCTCTCTAGACCCCGTCTCTCTAAACCCCATCTCTCTAAACCCCGTCTCTCTAGACCCCGTCTCTCTAAACCCCGTCTCTCTACACCCCGTGTCTCTAAACCCGTTCTCCCAAAACCCCATCTCTCTAAACCCCATGTCTCTAAACCCCTTCTCTCTAAACTCCATCTCTCTAAACCCCGTCCCTTTAAAACCCGTCTTTCTAGAAACCCTCTCTAAACCCCATCTCTCTAAACCCTGTCTCTCTAGACCCTGTCTCTCTAGACCCCATCTCTCTAAACCCTCTCTCTAAACCTCGTGTCTCTAAACCCCTTCTCTCTAAACCCCATTTCTCTAAACCCCGTCTCTTTAAACCCCTTCTCTCTAATCCCCAGCTCTCTAAACCCGGTCCCTCTACACCCCATCTCACTAGATTACATCTCGATAAACCTCATCTCTCTATACCGCGTCCTCTAAAACCTGTCTCTCTAAACACCCCTTCTCTAAACCCCGTCTCTCTAAACCTTCTCTCTAAACTCCGTCTCTCTAGACCACGTCCCTCTAAACTCCTTCTCTCTATTCCCCGTTTCTCAAGACCCCATCCCTCTAAACCCCGTCTCTCTAAACCCTGTCTCTCTAAACACCGTCTCTCTGGACCCCATCTCACTGGACACCATTTCTCTAGACACCATCTCTTTAGACCCCATCCCTCTAAACCCCCTCTCTCTAGACCCTGTCTCTCGAAATCTCATCTCTCTAAACCCTATCACTCTAAACCCCATCTCTGTAGACGCCGTCTCTCTAAACCCCATCTCTGTAGACGCCGTCTCTCTAAACCCCATCTCTCTACACCCAGTCTCTCAAAACCCCCTTTCTCTAGACCCCATCTCCCTAAACCCCTTCTCCCTAAACCCTGTCTCTCTAAACCCCATCTCTCTACACCCTGTCGCTCCAGACCCCGTCTCTCTAAACCCCATCTCTCTAAACCCCGTCTCTCTAAACCCTGTGTCTCTGAACCCCGTCTCTCTAAACCCCATCTCTCTAGACCCCGTCTCTCTAAACCCCTTCTCTCTAAACCCCATTTCTCTAAACCCCGTGTCTCTAAACCCCTTCTCTCTAAACTCCATCTCTCTAAACCCTGTCTCTCTAAACCCTGTCTCTCTTAACCCCGTCCCTCTAAAACCCGTCTCTCTAGAAACCCTCTCTAAACCCCATCTCTCTAAACCCCGTGTCTCTAAACACTATCTTTCTAAACCCCTTCTCTCTAAATCCCGTCTCTCAAGACCCCGTCTCTCTAGAAACCCTATCTAAACCCCATCTCTCTAAACCCCGTCTCTTTAAAGCCCTTCTCTCTAAACCACAGCTCTCGAAACCCCGTCACTCTACACCCCATCTCACTAGATCACATCTCTCTAAACCCCATCCGTCTATACCCCGTCTCTCGAAACCCCATCTCCCTAAACCCCATCTTTCTAAACCCCGTCCCTCTAATCCCCGTCTCTCTATTCCCCGTTTCTCTAGACCAAATCCCTCTAAACCCTGTCTCTCTAAACCCTGTCTGTCTAAACCCCATCTCTCTGGACCCCATCCCTCTAAATCCCCTCTCTCTAGACCCTGTCTCTCTAAACCATATGTCTCTAAACCCCGTGTCTCTAGACCCCGTCCCTCTAATCCCTGTCTCTCTATTCCCCGTTTCTCAAGACCCCATCTCTCTAACCCCGTCTCTCTAAACCCCGTCCCTTTAAACCCCGTCCCTCTATTCCCCGTTTCTCTAGACCAAATCCCTCTAAACCCTGTCTCTCTAAACCCTGTCTGTCTAAACCCCATCTCTCTGGACCCCATCCCTCTAAATCCCCTCTCTCTCGACCCTGTCTCTCTAAACCATATGTCTCTAAACCCCGTGTCTCTAGACCCCGTCTATCTAAACCCATCTCTCTACACCGTCTCTCTAAACACCCTTTCTCTAGACCCCATCTGCCTAAACCCCTTCTCCCTAAACCCTGTCTCTCTAAACTCCATCTCTCTACACCCTGTCGCTCTAGACCCCGTCTCTCTAAACCCCATCTCTCTAAACCCCGTCTCTCTAGACCCCGTCTATCTAAACCCATCTCTCTACACCGTCTCTCTAAACACCCTTTCTCTAGACCCCATCTGCCTAAACCCCTTCTCCCTAAACCCTGTCTCTCTAAACTCCATCTCTCTAAACCCTGTCTCTCTAAACCCTGTCTCTCTTAACCCCGTCCCTCTAAAACCCGTCTCTCTAGAAACCCTCTCTAAACCCCATCTCTCTAAACCCCGTGTCTCTAAACACTATCTTTCTAAACCCCTTCTCTCTAAATCCCGTCTCTCAAGACCCCGTCTCTCTAGAAACCCTATCTAAACCCCATCTCTCTAAACCCCGTCTCTCTAGACCCCGTCTATCTAAACCCATCTCTCTACACCGTCTCTCTAAACACCCTTTCTCTAGACCCCATCTGCCTAAACCCCTTCTCCCTAAACCCTGTCTCTCTAAACTCCATCTCTCTAAACCCTGTCTCTCTAAACCCTGTCTCTCTTAACCCCGTCCCTCTAAAACCCGTCTCTCTAGAAACCCTCTCTAAACCCCATCTCTCTAAACCCCGTGTCTCTAAACACTATCTTTCTAAACCCCTTCTCTCTAAATCCCGTCTCTCAAGACCCCGTCTCTCTAGAAACCCTATCTAAACCCCATCTCTCTAAACCCCGTCTCTTTAAAGCCCTTCTCTCTAAACCACAGCTCTCGAAACCCCGTCACTCTACACCCTATCTCACTAGATCACATCTCTCTAAACCCCATCCGTCTATACCCCGTCTCTCTAAACCCCATCTCCCTAAACCCCATCTTTCTAAACCCCGTCCCTCTAATCCCCGTCTCTCTATTCCCCGTTTCTCTAGACCAAATCCCTCTAAACCCTGTCTCTCTAAACCCTGTCTGTCTAAACCCCATCTCTCTGGACCCCATCCCTCTAAATCCCCTCTCTCTAGACCCTGTCTCTCTAAACCATATGTCTCTAAACCCCGTGTCTCTAGACCCCGTCCCTCTAATCCCTGTCTCTCTATTCCCCGTTTCTCAAGACCCCATCTCTCTAAACCCCGTCTCTCTAAACCCCGTCCCTTTAAACCCCGTCCCTCTATTCCCCGTTTCTCTAGACCAAATCCCTCTAAACCCTGTCTCTCTAAACCCTGTCTGTCTAAACCCCATCTCTCTGGACCCCATCCCTCTAAATCCCCTCTCTCTCGACCCTGTCTCTCTAAACCATATGTCTCTAAACCCCGTGTCTGTAGACCCCGTCTATCTAAACCCATCTCTCTACACCGTCTCTCTAAACACCCTTTCTCTAGACCCCATCTGCCTAAACCCCTTCTCCCTAAACCCTGTCTCTCTAAACTCCATCTCTCTACACCCTGTCGCTCTAGACCCCGTCTCTCTAAACCCCATCTCTCTAAACCCCGTCTCTCTAGACCCCGTCTCTCTAAACCCCGTCTCTCTAAACCCCGTGTCTCTAAACCCGTTCTCCCAAAACCCCATCTCTCTAAACCCCGTGTCTCTAAACCCCTTCTCTCTAAACTCCATCTCTCTAAACCCCATCCCTTTAAAACCCGTCTTTCTAGAAACCCTCTCTAAACCCCATCTCTCTAAACCCCGTCTCTCTAGACCCCGTCTCTCTAGACCCCATCTCTCTAAACCCTCTCTCTGAACCCCGTGTCTCTAAACCCGTTCTCCCAAAACCCCATCTCTCTAAACCACGTGTCTCTAAACCCCTTCTCTCTAAACCCCATTTCTCTAAACCCCGTGTCTCTAAACCCCTTCTCTCTAAACTCCATCTCTCTAAACCCTGTCTCTCTAAACCCCGTGCCTCTAAAACCCGTCTCTCTAGAATCCCACTCTAAACCACATTTCTCTGAACCCCGTCTCTCTAAACCCCATCTCTCTAGACCCCGTCTCTCTAAATCCGTTCTCTCTAAACCCCATTTCTCTAAACCCCGTGTCTCTAAACCCCTTCTCTCTAAACTCCATCTCTCTAAACCCTGTCTCTCTAAACCCCGTCCCTTTAAACCCCGTCCCTCTATTCCCCGTTTCTCTAGACCAAATCCTCTAAACCCTGTCTCTCTAAACCCTGTCTATCTAAACCCCATCTCTCTGGACCCCATCCCTCTAAACCCCCTCTCCCTAAACCCTGTCTCTCTAAACCCCATCTCTCTACACCCTGTCGCTCTAGACCCCATCTCTCTAAACCCCGTCTCTCTAAACCCCGTCTCTCTAGACCCCGTCTCTCTAAACCCCATCTCTCTAAACCCTCTCTCTAAACCCCTTCTCTCTAAACCCCGTCTCTCTAAACCCCATCTCTCTAACACCTGACTCTCTAAACCCCAACTCTCTAAACCCGTCCTTCTAAACCCTGTCTCTCTAAACCCTGTCTGTCTAAACCCCATTTCTCTAAACACTGTCTAATCCCCATCTCTCTAAACCCCGTCTCTCTAAACCCCTTCACTCTAAACCCCATCTCTATAAACCCCGTCTCTAAGCCCCTTCTCTCTAAACCCCATCTCTCTAAACCCCATCTCTATAAACCCTGTCTCTAAGCCCCTTCTCTCTAAACCCCATTTCTCTGAACCTCGTCCATCTAAACCCCGTCTCTCTAAACCCTGTCTCTCTAAATCCCTTCTCTCTAAACCCCGTCTCTCTAAACCCTGTCTCTCTAAATCCCTTCTCTCTAAACCCCATCCCTCTAAATCCCATCTCTCTAAACCCCGTCTCTCTAAACCCCGTCTCTCTAAACCCCATCTCTCTAAACGTCATCTCTCTAAACACCGTCTGTCAAGACGCCATCTCTCTAGACCCCGTCTCCCTAAACCACCTCTCTCTAAACACCGTCTGTCAAGACGCCATCTCTCTAGAACCCGTCTCCCTAAACCGCATCTCTCTAAACCCTTCTCTCTAAATCCCTTCTCACTAAACCCAGTCACTTAAACCCCGTCCCTCTATTCGCTGTTTCTCTAGACCAAATCTCTCTAAACCCCTTCTCTCTAAACCCTGTCGGTCTAAACCCCATCTCTCTAAACCCCGTCTCTTTAAACTACCTCTCTAAACCCCAGCTCTCTAAACCCCATCCATCTACACCCCATCTCACTAGACCACGTCTCTCTAAACCCCATACCTCTATACCCCGTCTCTCTATTCCCCGTTTCTCCAGACCCCATCCCTCTAAACCCCATCTCTCTAAACCCTGTCTCTCTAAACCCCATCTCTCTGGACCCAATCCCTCTAAACCCCCTCTCTCTAGACCCTGTCTCTCTAAACCCCGTCTCTCTAGACCCCGTCTCTCTAAACCCCGTGTCTCTAGACGCCGTCTCTCTAAACCCCATCTCTCTACACTGTGTCTCTCTAAACACCCTTTCTCTAGACCCCATCTCCCTAAACCCCTTCTCCCTAAACCCTGTCTCTCTAAACCCCATCTCTCTACACCCTGTCGATCTAGACCCCGTCTCTCTAAACCCCATCTCTCTAAACCCCGTCTCTCTAAACCCCGTCTTTCTAAACCCCGTCTCTCTAAACCCCGTCTCTCTAAACCCTGTCTCTCTAAACCCCATCTCACTGGACCCCATCCCTCTAAACCCCCTCTCTCTAGACCCCCTCTGTAAACCCCATCTCTCTAAACCCCGTCTCTAAACCCCTTCTCTCTAAACCCCATCTCTCTACACCGTGTCTCTCTAAACCCTCTCTCCAGACCCCCTCTCTAACACCCTCTCTAAACCCCGTCTCTCTATTCGCCGTTTCTCTAGACCAAATCCCTCTAAACCCCTTCTCTCTAAACCCTGTCTGTCTAAACCCCATCTCTCTGGACCCCATCCCTCTAAACCCCCTCTCTCTAGACCCCGCCTCTCTAAACCATATCTCTCTAAACCCCGTGTCTCTAGACCCCATCTCTCTAAACACCATCTCTCTACACCATGTCTCTCTAAACCCTGTCTCTCTAAACCCCTTCTCTCTAAACCCCATCTCACTGGACCCCATCCCTCTAAACCCCCTCTCTCTAGACCCCGTCTCTGTAAACCCCATCTCTCTAAACCCCGTGTCTCTAAACCCCTTCTCTCTAAACCCCGTCTATCTAAACCCCCTCTCCAGACCCCCTCTCTAAACCCCCTCTCTAAACCCCGTCTCTCTAAACCCCATCTCTTTAAACCCCTTCTCTCTAAACCCCATCTCTCTAAACACCGTCCCTCTAAACCCCATCTCTCTGGACCCCATACCTCTAAACCCCCTCTCTCTAGACCCCGTCTCTCTAAACCCCGTGTCTCTAGACGCCGTCTCTCTAAACCCCATCTCTCTACAGTGTGTTTCTCTAAACACCCTTTCTCTAGACCCATTCTGCCTAAACCCCTTCTCCCTAAACTCTGTCTCTCTAAACCCTGTCTCTCTAAACCCCATCTCTCTGGACCCAATCCCTCTAAACCCCCTCTCTCTAGACCCTGTCTCTCTAAACCCCGTCTCTCTAGACCCCGTCTCTCTAAACCCCGTGTCTCTAGACGCCGTCTCTCTAAACCCCATCTCTCTACACTGTGTCTCTCTAAACACCCTTTCTCTAGACCCCATCTCCCTAAACCCCTTCTCCCTAAACCCTGTCTCTCTAAACCCCATCTCTCTACACCCTGTCGATCTAGACCCCGTCTCTCTAAACCCCATCTCTCTAAACCCCGTCTCTCTAAACCCCGTCTTTCTAAACCCCGTCTCTCTAAACCCCGTCTCTCTAAACCCTGTCTCTCTAAACCCCATCTCACTGGACCCCATCCCTCTAAACCCCCTCTCTCTAGACCCCCTCTGTAAACCCCATCTCTCTAAACCCCGTCTCTCTAGACCCCGTCTATCTAAACCCATCTCTCTACACCGTCTCTCTAAACACCCTTTCTCTAGACCCCATCTGCCTAAACCCCTTCTCCCTAAACCCTGTCTCTCTAAACTCCATCTCTCTAAACCCTGTCTCTCTAAACCCTGTCTCTCTTAACCCCGTCCCTCTAAAACCCGTCTCTCTAGAAACCCTCTCTAAACCCCATCTCTCTAAACCCCGTGTCTCTAAACACTATCTTTCTAAACCCCTTCTCTCTAAATCCCGTCTCTCAAGACCCCGTCTCTCTAGAAACCCTATCTAAACCCCATCTCTCTAAACCCCGTCTCTCTAGACCCCGTCTATCTAAACCCATCTCTCTACACCGTCTCTCTAAACACCCTTTCTCTAGACCCCATCTGCCTAAACCCCTTCTCCCTAAACCCTGTCTCTCTAAACTCCATCTCTCTAAACCCTGTCTCTCTAAACCCTGTCTCTCTTAACCCCGTCCCTCTAAAACCCGTCTCTCTAGAAACCCTCTCTAAACCCCATCTCTCTAAACCCCGTGTCTCTAAACACTATCTTTCTAAACCCCTTCTCTCTAAATCCCGTCTCTCAAGACCCCGTCTCTCTAGAAACCCTATCTAAACCCCATCTCTCTAAACCCCGTCTCTTTAAAGCCCTTCTCTCTAAACCACAGCTCTCGAAACCCCGTCACTCTACACCCTATCTCACTAGATCACATCTCTCTAAACCCCATCCGTCTATACCCCGTCTCTCTAAACCCCATCTCCCTAAACCCCATCTTTCTAAACCCCGTCCCTCTAATCCCCGTCTCTCTATTCCCCGTTTCTCTAGACCAAATCCCTCTAAACCCTGTCTCTCTAAACCCTGTCTGTCTAAACCCCATCTCTCTGGACCCCATCCCTCTAAATCCCCTCTCTCTAGACCCTGTCTCTCTAAACCATATGTCTCTAAACCCCGTGTCTCTAGACCCCGTCCCTCTAATCCCTGTCTCTCTATTCCCCGTTTCTCAAGACCCCATCTCTCTAAACCCCGTCTCTCTAAACCCCGTCCCTTTAAACCCCGTCCCTCTATTCCCCGTTTCTCTAGACCAAATCCCTCTAAACCCTGTCTCTCTAAACCCTGTCTGTCTAAACCCCATCTCTCTGGACCCCATCCCTCTAAATCCCCTCTCTCTCGACCCTGTCTCTCTAAACCATATGTCTCTAAACCCCGTGTCTGTAGACCCCGTCTATCTAAACCCATCTCTCTACACCGTCTCTCTAAACACCCTTTCTCTAGACCCCATCTGCCTAAACCCCTTCTCCCTAAACCCTGTCTCTCTAAACTCCATCTCTCTACACCCTGTCGCTCTAGACCCCGTCTCTCTAAACCCCATCTCTCTAAACCCTGTCTCTCTAGACCCCGTCTCTCTAAACCCCGTCTCTCTAAACCCCGTGTCTCTAAACCCGTTCTCCCAAAACCCCATCTCTCTAAACCCCGTGTCTCTAAACCCCTTCTCTCTAAACTCCATCTCTCTAAACCCCATCCCTTTAAAACCCGTCTTTCTAGAAACCCTCTCTAAACCCCATCTCTCTAAACCCCGTCTCTCTAGACCCCGTCTCTCTAGACCCCATCTCTCTAAACCCTCTCTCTGAACCCCGTGTCTCTAAACCCGTTCTCCCAAAACCCCATCTCTCTAAACCACGTGTCTCTAAACCCCTTCTCTCTAAACCCCATTTCTCTAAACCCCGTGTCTCTAAACCCCTTCTCTCTAAACTCCATCTCTCTAAACCCTGTCTCTCTAAACCCCGTGCCTCTAAAACCCGTCTCTCTAGAATCCCACTCTAAACCACATTTCTCTGAACCCCGTCTCTCTAAACCCCATCTCTCTAGACCCCGTCTCTCTAAATCCGTTCTCTCTAAACCCCATTTCTCTAAACCCCGTGTCTCTAAACCCCTTCTCTCTAAACTCCATCTCTCTAAACCCTGTCTCTCTAAACCCCGTCCCTTTAAACCCCGTCCCTCTATTCCCCGTTTCTCTAGACCAAATCCTCTAAACCCTGTCTCTCTAAACCCTGTCTATCTAAACCCCATCTCTCTGGACCCCATCCCTCTAAACCCCCTCTCCCTAAACCCTGTCTCTCTAAACCCCATCTCTCTACACCCTGTCGCTCTAGACCCCATCTCTCTAAACCCCGTCTCTCTAAACCCCGTCTCTCTAGACCCCGTCTCTCTAAACCCCATCTCTCTAAACCCTCTCTCTAAACCCCTTCTCTCTAAACCCCGTCTCTCTAAACCCCATCTCTCTAACACCTGACTCTCTAAACCCCAACTCTCTAAACCCGTCCTTCTAAACCCTGTCTCTCTAAACCCTGTCTGTCTAAACCCCATTTCTCTAAACACTGTCTAATCCCCATCTCTCTAAACCCCGTCTCTCTAAACCCCTTCACTCTAAACCCCATCTCTATAAACCCCGTCTCTAAGCCCCTTCTCTCTAAACCCCATCTCTCTAAACCCCATCTCTATAAACCCTGTCTCTAAGCCCCTTCTCTCTAAACCCCATTTCTCTGAACCTCGTCCATCTAAACCCCGTCTCTCTAAACCCTGTCTCTCTAAATCCCTTCTCTCTAAACCCCGTCTCTCTAAACCCTGTCTCTCTAAATCCCTTCTCTCTAAACCCCATCCCTCTAAATCCCATCTCTCTAAACCCCGTCTCTCTAAACCCCGTCTCTCTAAACCCCATCTCTCTAAACGTCATCTCTCTAAACACCGTCTGTCAAGACGCCATCTCTCTAGACCCCGTCTCCCTAAACCACCTCTCTCTAAACACCGTCTGTCAAGACGCCATCTCTCTAGAACCCGTCTCCCTAAACCGCATCTCTCTAAACCCTTCTCTCTAAATCCCTTCTCACTAAACCCAGTCACTTAAACCCCGTCCCTCTATTCGCTGTTTCTCTAGACCAAATCTCTCTAAACCCCTTCTCTCTAAACCCTGTCGGTCTAAACCCCATCTCTCTAAACCCCGTCTCTTTAAACTACCTCTCTAAACCCCAGCTCTCTAAACCCCATCCATCTACACCCCATCTCACTAGACCACGTCTCTCTAAACCCCATACCTCTATACCCCGTCTCTCTATTCCCCGTTTCTCCAGACCCCATCCCTCTAAACCCCATCTCTCTAAACCCTGTCTCTCTAAACCCCATCTCTCTGGACCCAATCCCTCTAAACCCCCTCTCTCTAGACCCTGTCTCTCTAAACCCCGTCTCTCTAGACCCCGTCTCTCTAAACCCCGTGTCTCTAGACGCCGTCTCTCTAAACCCCATCTCTCTACACTGTGTCTCTCTAAACACCCTTTCTCTAGACCCCATCTCCCTAAACCCCTTCTCCCTAAACCCTGTCTCTCTAAACCCCATCTCTCTACACCCTGTCGATCTAGACCCCGTCTCTCTAAACCCCATCTCTCTAAACCCCGTCTCTCTAAACCCCGTCTTTCTAAACCCCGTCTCTCTAAACCCCGTCTCTCTAAACCCTGTCTCTCTAAACCCCATCTCACTGGACCCCATCCCTCTAAACCCCCTCTCTCTAGACCCCCTCTGTAAACCCCATCTCTCTAAACCCCGTCTCTAAACCCCTTCTCTCTAAACCCCATCTCTCTACACCGTGTCTCTCTAAACCCTCTCTCCAGACCCCCTCTCTAACACCCTCTCTAAACCCCGTCTCTCTATTCGCCGTTTCTCTAGACCAAATCCCTCTAAACCCCTTCTCTCTAAACCCTGTCTGTCTAAACCCCATCTCTCTGGACCCCATCCCTCTAAACCCCCTCTCTCTAGACCCCGCCTCTCTAAACCATATCTCTCTAAACCCCGTGTCTCTAGACCTCATCTCTCTAAACACCATCTCTCTACACCATGTCTCTCTAAACCCTGTCTCTCTAAACCCCTTCTCTCTAAACCCCATCTCACTGGACCCCATCCCTCTAAACCCCCTCTCTCTAGACCCCGTCTCTGTAAACCCCATCTCTCTAAACCCCGTGTCTCTAAACCCCTTCTCTCTAAACCCCGTCTATCTAAACCCCCTCTCCAGCCCCCCTCTCTAAACCCCCTCTCTAAACCCCGTCTCTCTAAACCCCATCTCTTTAAACCCCTTCTCTCTAAACCCCATCTCTCTAAACACCGTCCCTCTAAACCCCATCTCTCTGGACCCCATACCTCTAAACCCCCTCTCTCTAGACCCCGTCTCTCTAAACCCCGTGTCTCTAGACGCCGTCTCTCTAAACCCCATCTCTCTACAGTGTGTTTCTCTAAACACCCTTTCTCTAGACCCATTCTGCCTAAACCCCTTCTCCCTAAACTCTGTCTCTCTAAACCCTGTCTCTCTAAACCCCATCTCTCTGGACCCAATCCCTCTAAACCCCCTCTCTCTAGACCCTGTCTCTCTAAACCCCGTCTCTCTAGACCCCGTCTCTCTAAACCCCGTGTCTCTAGACGCCGTCTCTCTAAACCCCATCTCTCTACACTGTGTCTCTCTAAACACCCTTTCTCTAGACCCCATCTCCCTAAACCCCTTCTCCCTAAACCCTGTCTCTCTAAACCCCATCTCTCTACACCCTGTCGATCTAGACCCCGTCTCTCTAAACCCCATCTCTCTAAACCCCGTCTCTCTAAACCCCGTCTTTCTAAACCCCGTCTCTCTAAACCCCGTCTCTCTAAACCCTGTCTCTCTAAACCCCATCTCACTGGACCCCATCCCTCTAAACCCCCTCTCTCTAGACCCCCTCTGTAAACCCCATCTCTCTAAACCCCGTCTCTAAACCCCTTCTCTCTAAACCCCATCTCTCTACACCGTGTCTCTCTAAACCCTCTCTCCAGACCCCCTCTCTAACACCCTCTCTAAACCCCGTCTCTCTATTCGCCGTTTCTCTAGACCAAATCCCTCTAAACCCCTTCTCTCTAAACCCTGTCTGTCTAAACCCCATCTCTCTGGACCCCATCCCTCTAAACCCCCTCTCTCTAGACCCCGCCTCTCTAAACCATATCTCTCTAAACCCCATGTCTCTAGACCCCATCTCTCTAAACACCATCTCTCTACACCATGTCTCTCTAAACCCTGTCTCTCTAAACCCCTTCTCTCTAAACCCCATCTCACTGGACCCCATCCCTCTAAACCCCCTCTCTCTAGACCCCGTCTCTGTAAACCCCATCTCTCTAAACCCCGTGTCTCTAAACCCCTTCTCTCTAAACCCCGTCTATCTAAACCCCCTCTCCAGACCCCCTCTCTAAACCCCCTCTCTAAACCCCGTCTCTCTAAACCCCATCTCTTTAAACCCCTTCTCTCTAAACCCCATCTCTCTAAACACCGTCCCTCTAAACCCCATCTCTCTGGACCCCATACCTCTAAACCCCCTCTCTCTAGACCCCGTCTCTCTAAACCCCGTGTCTCTAGACGCCGTCTCTCTAAACCCCATCTCTCTACAGTGTGTTTCTCTAAACACCCTTTCTCTAGACCCATTCTGCCTAAACCCCTTCTCCCTAAACTCTGTCTCTCTAAACCCTATCTCTCTACACCCTGTCGATCTAGACCCCGTCTCTCTAAACCCCATCTCTCTAAACCCCGTCTCTCTAAACCGCGTCTTTCTAAACCCCGTGTCTCTAAACCCTTCTCTCTAAATCCCTTCTCACTAAACCCCGTCACTTAAACCCTGTCTCTCTAAACCCCATCCCTCTATATGCCATCTCTCTAAACCGCGTCCCTCTAAACCTCATCTCCCAAAACCCCGTCTCTCTAAACCCCGTCCCTTTAAACCCCGTCGCTCTATTCCCCGTTTCTCTAGACCCCATCCCTCTAAACCGCCACTCTCTAGACCCCATCTCTCTAAACCCCGTGACTCTAGACCCCATCTCCCAAAACCCCTTGTCCCTAAACCCTGTCTCTGTAAACCCGATCTCTCTAAACCCTGTCTCTATAAATCCTGTCTCTCTAAACACCGTCTCTCTAAATCCCGTCTCTCTAGACCCCGTCTCTCTAAACCCCATCTCTCTAAACCCCGTCTCTCAAAACCCTGTCTCTCTAAACCCCGTCTCTCTGGACCCCATCTCACTGGACCCTATCCCTCTAAACCCCGTCTCTCTAGACCCCGACTTTCTAAACCCCATCTCTCTAAACCCTGTCTCTCTAAACTCCGTGTCTCTAAACCCCTTCTCTCTAAACCCCATCTATCTAAACCCGCTCACAAGACCCCCTCTCTAAACCCCATCTCTCTAAACACCGTCTCTTTAAAGTCCTTCTCTCTAAACCCTATTTCTCTAAACCCTGTCCCTCTAAACCCCGTGTCTCTAAACCCCTTCTCTCTAAACTCCATCTCTCTAAACCCTGTCTCTCTAAACCCCGTCTCTAAACCCCGTCCCTCTAAAACCCGTCTCTCTAGAAACCCTCTCTAAACCCCATCTCTCTAAACCCCATCTCTTTAACCCCCTTCTCTCTAATCCCAGCTCTCTAACCCCCATCTCTCTGGACCCCATCCCTCTAAACCCCCTCTCTCTAGACCCTGTCTCTCTGAACCATATCTCTCTAAACACCGTGTCTCTAGATGCCGTCTCTCTAAACCCCATCTCTCTACACTGTGTTTCTCTAAACACCCTTTCTCTAGACCCATTCTGCCTAAACCCCTTCTCCCTAAACCCTGTCTCTCTAAACCCCATCTCTCTACACCCTGTCGATCTAGACCCCGTCTCTCTAAACCCTGTCTGTCTAAACCCCATCTCTCTGGACCCCATCCCACTAAACCCCCTCTCTCTAGACCCAATCTCTCTAAACCATATGTCTCTAAACCCCGTGCCTCTAGACCGCGTCTATCTAAACCCCATCTCTCTACATGTCTCTCTAAACACCCTTTCTACAGACCCCATCTGCCTAAACCCCATCTCCCTAAACCCTGTATCTCTAAACCCCATCTCTCTAAACCCCGTCTCTCTAAACCCCGTCTTTCTAAACCCCGTCTCTCTAAACCCCGTCTCTCTAAACCCTGTCTCTCTAAACCCCATCTCTCTGGACCCCATCTCACTGGACCCCATCCCTCTAAACCCCCTCTCTCTAGACCCCCTCTGTAAACCCCCTCTCTGAACCCCATCTCTAAACACCTTCTCTCTAAACCCCATCTATCTAAACCCCCTCTCCAGACCCCCTCTATGACCCCCTCTCTAAACCCCATCCCTCTATTCGCCGTTTCTCTAGACCAAATCCCTCTAAACCCCTTCTCTCTAAACCCTGTCTGTCTAAACCCCATCTCGCTGGACCCCATCCCTCTAAACCCCCTCTCTCTAGACCCCGTCTCTCTAAACCATATCTCTCTAAACCCCGTCTCTCTAAACCCCTTCTCTCTGGACCCCATCTCACTGGACCCCATCCCTCTAAACCCCCTTTCTCTAGACCCCATCTGCCTAAACCCCTTCTCCCTAAACCCTGTCTCTGTAAACCCCATCTCTCTACACCCTGTCGCTCTAGACCCCGTCTCTCTAAACCCCATCTCTCTAAACCCCCTCTCCAGACCACCTCTCTAAACCCCCTCTCTAAACCCCGTCTCTCTAAACCCCATCTCTTTAAACCCCTTCTCTCTAAACCCCATCTCTCTCTACACCAAGTCTCTCTAAACACCCTTTCTCTAGACCCCGTCTCTCTAAACCATATCTCTCTAAACCCCATCTCTCTAAACCCTGTCTCTCTAAACCCCTTCTCTCTGGACCCCATCTCACTGGACCCCATCCCTCTAAACCCCCTCTCTCTAGACCCCATCTCTGTAAACCCCATCTCTCTAAACCCCTTCTCTCTAAACCCCATCTATCTAAACCCCCTCTCCAGACCCCCTCTCTAAACCCCCTCTCTAAACCCCATCTCTATAAAACCCCATCTCTTTAAACCCCTTCTCTCTGAACCCCATCTCTCTAAACACCGTCCCTCTAAACCCCATCTCTCTGGACCCCATCCCTCTAAACCCCCTCTCTCTAGACCCCGTCTCTCTACACTGTGTTTCTCTAAACACCCTTTCTCTAGACCCATTCTGCCTAAACCCCTTCTCCCTAAACCCTGTCTCTCTAAACCCCATCTCTCTACGCCGTCGATCTAGACCCCGTCTCTCTAAACCCCATCTGTCTAAACCCAGTCTCTAAACCCCTTCTCTCTAAACCCCATCTATCTAAACCCCCTCTCCAGACCCCCTCTCTAAACCCCCTCTCTAAACCCCATCTCTATAAAACCCCATCTCTTTAAACCCCTTCTCTCTGAACCCCATCTCTCTAAACACCGTCCCTCTAAACCCCATCTCTCTGGACCCCATCCCTCTAAACCCCCTCTCTCTAGACCCCGTCTCTCTACACTGTGTTTCTCTAAACACCCTTTCTCTAGACCCATTCTGCCTAAACCCCTTCTCCCTAAACCCTGTCTCTCTAAACCCCATCTCTCTACGCCGTCGATCTAGACCCCGTCTCTCTAAACCCCATCTGTCTAAACCCAGTCTCTAAACCCCTTCTCTCTAAACCCCATCTATCTAAACCCCCTCTCCAGACACCCTCTCTAACCCCCTCTCTAAACCCCGTCCCTCTATTCGCCGTTTCTCTAGACCAAATCTATCTAAACCCCTTCTCTCTAAACCCTGTCTGTCTAAACCCCATCTCTCTAAACCACGTCTCTTTAACCCCATCTCTCTAAACCCTGTCTCTTTAAACCACCTCTCTAAACCCCAGCTCTCTAAACCCCGTCCATCTACACCCCGTCTCTCTATTCCCCATTTCTCCAGACCCCATCCCTCTAAACCCCGTCTCTCTAAACCCTGTCTCTCTAAACCCCATTTCTCTGGACCCCATCCCTCTAAACCCCCTCTCTCTAGACCCTGTCTCTCTAAACCCCGTCTCTCTAGACCCCGTCTCTCTAAACCCCGTGTCTCTAGACGCCGTCTCTCTAAACCCCATCTCTCTACACTGTGTCTCTCTAAACACCCTTTCTCTAGACCCCATCTCCCTAAACCCCTTCTCCCTAAACCCTGTCTCTCTAAACCCCATCTCTCTACACCCTGTCGATCTAGACCCCGTCTCTCTAAACCCCATCTCTCTAAACCCCGTCTCACTAAACCCCGTCTTTCTAAACCCCGTCTCTCTAAACCCCGTCTCTCTAAACCCTGTCTCTCTAAACCCCATCTCACTGGACCCCATCCCTCTAAACCCCCTCTCTCTAGACCCCCTCTGTAAACCCCATCTCTCTAAACCCCGTCTCTAAACCCCTTCTCTCTAAACCCCATCTAACTAAACCCCCTCTCCAGATCCCCTCTCTAACCCCCTCTCTAAACCCCGTCCCTCTATTCGCCGTTTCTCTAGACCAAATCCCTCTAAACCCCTTCTCTCGAAACCCTGTCTGTCTAAACCCCATCTCTCTGGACCCCATCCCTCTAAACCCCCTCTCTCTAGACCCCGTCTCTCTAAACCATATCTCTCTAAACCCTGTGTCTCTAGACCCCGTCTCTCTAAACACCATCTCTCTACACCATGTCTCTCTAAACACCCTTTCTCTAGACCCCATCTGCCTAAACCCCTTTTCCTAAACCCTGTCTCTCTAAACCCCATCTCTCTAAACCCCGTCTCTCTAAACCCCATCTCTCTAAACCCTGTCTCTCTAAACCCCTTCTCTCTAAACCCCATCTCACTGGACCTCATCCCTCTAAACCCTCTCTCTCTAGACCCCGTCTCTGTAAACCCCATCTCTCTAAACCCCGTGTCTCTAAACCCCTTCTCTCTAAACCCCATCTATCTAAACCCCCTCTCCAGACCCCCTCTCTGAGCCCCGTCTCTCTAAACCCCATCTCTTTAAACCCCTTCTCTCTAAACCCCATCTCTCTAAACACCGTCCCTCTAAACCCCATCTCTCTGGACCCCATCCCTCTAAACCCCCTCTCTCTAGTCCCCGTCTCTCTAAACCCCGTCTCTAGACGCCATCTTTCTAAACCCCATCTCCCTACACTGTGTTTCTCTAAACACCCTTTCTCTAGACCCATTCTGCCTAAACCCCTTCTCCCTAAACCCTGTCTCTCTAAACCCCATCTCTCTACACCCTGTCGATCTAGACCCCGTCTCTCTAAACCCCATCTCTCTAAACCCCGTCTCTCTAAACCCCGTCTTTCTAAACCCCGTGTCTCTAAACCCTGTCTCTCTAAACCCTGTCTCTCTAAACCCCATCTCACTGGACCCCATCCCTCTAAACCCCCTCTCTCTAGACCCCCTCTGTAAACCCCATCTCTCTAAACCCAGTCTCTAAACCCCTTCTCTCTAAACCCCATCTATCTAAACCCCCTCTCCAGACCCCCTCTCTAACCCCCTCTCTAAACCCCGTCCCTCTATTCGCCGTTTCTCTAGACCAAATCTCTCTGAACCCCCTCTCTCTAGACCCTGTCTCTCTAAACCATATGTCTCTAAACCCCGTGTTTCTAGACCCCGTCTATCTAAACCCCATCTCTCTACATGTCTCTCTAAACACCCTTTCTGTAGACCCCATCTGCCTAAACCCCTTCTCCCTAAACCCCGTCCCTCTGTTCGCCGTTTCTCTAGACCAAATCTCTCTAAACCCCTTCTCTCTAAACCCTGTCTGTCTAAACCCTGTCTCTCTAAACTCCATCTCTCTAAACCCCGTCTCTCTAAACCCCATCTCTCTAAACCCTGTCTCTCTAAACCCCGTCTCTCTAAACCCTTTCCCTCTAAAACCCGTCTCTCTAGAATCCCTCTCTAAACCCCATCTCTCTAAACCCCGTGTCTCTAAACCCCATCTATCTAAACCCCTTCTCTCTAAATCCCGTCTCTCACGACCCCGTCTCTCTAGAAACCCTCACTAAACCTCAGCTCTCTATTCCCCGCCCCTCTACACCCCATCTCACTAGACCACGTCTCTAAAACCTGTTTCTCAAAACCTCGTCCCTCTAAACCCTTCTCTCTAAATCCCTTCTCTCTAAACCCCGTCTCTCTAAAACCCCGTCCCTCTAAACCCCGTCTCTCTATTCCCCATTTCTCTAGACCCCATCTCTTTAGACCCTGTTCTCTAAACCCCGTCCCTCTATTCCCCGTTTCTCTAGACCCCATCCCTCTAAACCGCCTCTCTCTAGACCGCATCTCTCTAAACCCCCTCTCTCTAGACCTCATCTCTCTAAACCATATCTCCCTAAACCCCTTGTCCCTAAACCCTGTCTCTGTAAACACGATCTCTCTAAACCCTGTCTCTGTAAATCCTGTCTCTCTAAACCCCATCTCTCTGGACCCCATCTCACTGGACCCCATCCCTCTAAACCCCCTCTCTCTAGACCCCATCTTTCTAAACCCCATCTCTCTAAACCCTGTCTCTCTAAACCCCGTGTCTCTAAACCCCATCTATCTAAACCCGCTCACCAGACCCCATCTCTAAACCCCCTCTCTAAACCCCATCTCTCAAAACACCGTCTCTTTAAAGCCCTTCTCTCTAAACCCCATTTCTCTAAACCCTGTCCCTCTAAACCACATGTCTCTAAACCCCTTCTCTCTAAACCATCTCTCTAAACCCTGTCTCTCTAAACCCCGTCCCTCTAAAACCCGGCTCTCTAGAAACCCTCTCTAAACCCCGTGTCTCTAAGCCCTGTCTCTCTAACCCCCTTCTCTCTAATCCCAGCTCTCTAAACCCGGCCCCTCAACACCCCATCTCACTAGATTACGTCTCTCTAAACCCCATCCCTCTATACCCCGTCTCTCTAAACCCTGTCTGTCTAAATCCCGTCCCTCTAAACCCAGTCCCTCTATTCCCCGTTTCTCAAGACTCCATCCCTCTAAACCCCGTGTCTCTAGATCTCGTCTCTGCAAACCCCATCTCTCTAAACCCCGTGTCTCTAAACCCCTTCTCTCTAAACCCCATCTATCTAAACCCCCGCTCCAGACCACCTCTCTAAACCCCCTCTCTAAACCCCGTCTCTCTGGACCCCATCTCTCTACACCGTGTCTCTCTAAACAACCTTTCTCTAGACCCCATCTGCCTAAACCCGTTCTCCCTAAACCCTGTCTCTCTAAACCCCATCTCTCTAAACCCCGTCTCTCTAAACCCTGTCTCTCTAAACCCTGTCTCTCTAAACCCCATCTCTCTGGACCACATCTCACTGGACCCCATCCCTCTAAACCCCCTCTCTCTAGATCTCGTCTCTGTAAACCCCATCTCTCTAAACCCCGTGTCTCTAAACCCCTTCTCTCTAAACCCCATCTATCTAAACCCCCGCTTCAGACCACCTCTCTAAACCCCCTCTCTAAACCCCGTCTCTCTAAACCCCATCTCTTTAAACCCCTTCACTCTAAACCCCATCTCTCTCTACACCGTCACTCTAAACACCCTTTCTCTAGACCCCGTCACTCTAAACCATATCTCTCTAAACCCCGTGTCTCTAGACCCCGTTTCTCTAAACACCATCTCTCTACACCATGTCTCTCTAAACACCCTTTCTCTAGACCCCATCTGCCTAAACCCCTTCTCCCTAAACCCTGTCTCTCTATACCCCATCTCTCTAAACCCCGTCTCTCTAAACCCCATCTCTCTAAACCCTGTCTCTCTAAACCCCTTCTCTCTAAACCCCATCTCACTGGACCCCATCCCTCTAAACCCCCTCTCTCTAGACCCCGTCTCTGTAAACCCCATCTCTCTAAACCCCATCTCTCTAGAACCCGTCTCTCTAAACCCCATCTCTCTAAACCCCGTCTGTCAAGACCCCATCTCTCTAGACCCCGTCTCCCTAAACCCCATCTCTCTAAACCCCGTCTCTAAACCCCATCTCTCTAATCCCCATCTCTCTAAACCCCATCTCTCTAAACCCTGTCTCTTTAAAACCCTGCTCTCCAAACCCCATCTCTCTAAACACCGTCCCTCTAAACCCCATCTCTCTCGAACCCGTCTCTCTAAACCGCATCTCTCTAAACCCCGTCTTTCAAGACCCCATCTCTCTAGAACCCGTTTCCCTAAACCCCATCTCTCTAAACCCCGTGTCTCTAAACCCCATCTCTCTAATCCCCATCTCTCTAAACCCCTTCTCTCTAAACCCTGTCTGTCTAAACCCCATCTCTCTGGACCCCATCCCTCTAAACCCCCTCTCTCTAGACCCCGTCTCTCTAAACCATATCTCTCTAAACCCCGTGTCTCTAGACCCCGTCTCTCTAAACACCATCTCTCTACACCATGTCTCTCTAAACACCCTTTCTCTAGACCCCATCTGCCTAAACCCCTTCTACCTAAACCCTGTCTCTCTAAACCCCATCTCTCTACACCCTGTCGCTCTAGACCCCGTCCCTCTAAACCCCATCTCTCTTGAACCCGTCTCTCTAAACCCCATCTCTCTAAACCCTGTCTCTCTAAACCCCATTTCTCAAAAACCTGTTGCTCTAATTCCCTTCTCTCTAAATACTGTCTCTATAAACCCCGTCTCTCTAAACCCCTTCTCTCTAAACCCCAGCTCTCTAATCCCCATCTCTCCAAACCCCATTTCTCTAAACCCTGTTGCTCTAATTCCCTTCTCTCTAAATCCTGTCTCTATAAACCCAGTCTCTCTAAACCCCTTCTCTCTAAACCCCATTTCTCTGAACCCCATCCATCTAAACACCGTCTCTCTAAACCCTATCTCTCTAAATCCCTTCTCTCTAAACCCCATCGCTCTAAATCCCATCTCTCTAAACCCCGTCTCTCTAAACCCTGTCTCTCTAAACCCCGTCTCTCTAAACAGCATCTCTCTAATCCCCGTGTCTCTAGACCCTGTCTCACTAGAACCCCTGTCTAAACCCCATTTCTCTAAACCCTGATGCTCTAAATCCCTTCTCACTAAACCCCGTCTTCTAATCCCCATCCCTCTAAACCCCGTCTCTCTATTCCCCGTTTCTCTAGACCCCATCTCTCTAAAACCTGTCTCTCTAAACCCCGTCTCTCTGGACCCCATCTCACTGGACACTATTTCTCTAGACCCCATCTCTTTAGACCCCGTCTCTGTAAACCCCGTCCCTCTAAACCTCATCTCCCAAAACCCCGTCTCTCTAAACCCCATCCCTTTAAACCCCTTCTCTCTAAACTCCATCTCTCTAAACTCTGTCTCACTAAACCCCGTCTCTCTAAACCCCGTCCCTCTAAAACCCTTCTCTCTAGAAACCATCTCTAAACCCCATCTCTCTAAACCCCTTCTCTCTAAACTCCATCTCTCTAAACTCTGTCTCACTAAACCCCGTCTCTCTAAACCCCGTCCCTCTAAAACCCTTCTCTCTAGAAACCATCTCTAAACCCCATCTCTCTAAAACCCCATGTCTCTAAACTCTATCTCTCTAAACCCCTTCTCTCTAAATCCCGTCTCTCAAGACCCCGTCTCTCTAGAAACCCACTCTAAACCCCATCTCTCTAAACCCCGTCTCTTTAAACCACTTCTCTCTAAACCCCATCTCTCTAAACCCCGTCTCTTTAAACCACTTCTCTCTAAACCCCAGCTCTCTAAACCCCGTCCATCTACACCCCATCTCACTAGACCACGTCTCTCTAAACCACATCCCTCTATACCCCGTCTCTCTATTCCCCGTTTCTCCAGACCACATCCCTCTAAACCCCGTCTCTCTGGACCCCATCCCTCTAAACCCGATCTCTCTGGACCCCATCTCTCTAAACCATATCTCTCTAAACCCCGTGTCTCTAGATCCCGTCTCTCTAAACACCATCTCTCTACACCATGTCTCTCTAAACACCCTTTCTCTAGACCCCATCTGCCTAAACCCCTTCTCCCTGAACCCTGTCTCTCTAAACCCCATCTCTCTACACCCTGTCACTCTAGACCCCGTCCCTCTAAACCCCATCTCTCTAGAACCTGTCTCTCTAAACCCCATCTCTCTAAACCCCGTCTCTCTAAACCCCCTCTCTAATCCCCATCTCTCTAAACCCCATTTCTCTAAACCCTGTTGCTCTAATTCCCTTCTCTCTAAATACTGTCTCTATAAACCCCGTCTCTCCAAACCCCTTCTCTCTAAACCCCAGCTCTCTAATCCCCATCTCTCTAAACCCCATTTCTCTAAACCCTGTTGCTCTAATTCCCTTCTCTCTAAACCCCGTCTCTCAAAACCCTGTCTCTCTAAATACCTTCTCTCTAAACCCCATCGCTCTAAATCCCATCTCTCTAAACCCCGTCTCTCTAAACCCCGTCTCTCTAAACCCCATCTCTCTAAACACCATCTCTCTAATCCCCGTGTCTCTAGACCCTTTTTCTCTAGAACCCCTGTCTAAACCCCATTTCTCTAAACCCTGATGCTCTAAATCCCTTCTCACTAAACCCCGTCTTCTAAACCCCGTCCCTCTAAACCCCGTCTCTCTATTCCCCGTTTCTCTAGACCCCATCTCTCTAAAACCCGTCTCTCTAAACCCCGTCTCTCTGGACCCCATCTCACTGGACACCATTTCTCTAGACCCCATCTCTTTAGACCCCGTCTCTCTAAACCCCGTCCCTCTAAACCTCATCTCCCAAAACCCCGTCTCTCTAAACCCCATCCCTTTAAACCCCATCCCTCTATTCCCCGTTTCTCTAGACACCATCCCTCTAAACCCCGTCTCTCTACACCCTGTCTGTCTAAATCCCATCTCTCTGGACCCCATCTCTCTGGACCCCATCCCTCTAAACCCCCTCTCTCTAGACCCCATCTCTCTAAACCCCATCTCTCTAGACCCTGTCTGTCTAAATCCCATCTCTCTGGACCCCATCCCTCTGGACCCCATCCCTCTAAACCCCCTCTCTCAAGACCCCGTCTCTCTAGAAACCCTCTCTAAACTCCATCTCTCTAAACCCTGTCTCGCTAAACCCCGTCTCTCTAAACCCCGTCCCTCTAAAACCCTTCTCTCTAGAAACCATCTCTAAACCCCATCTCTCTAAAACCCCATGTCTCTAAACCCTATCTCTCTAAACCCCTTCTCTCTAAATCCCGTCTCTCAAGACCCCGTCTCTCTAGAAACCCACTCTAAACCCCATCTCTCTAAACCCCGTCTCTTTAAACGACTTCTCTCTAAACCCCATCTCTCTAAACCCCGTCTCTTTAAACCACTTCTCTCTAAACCCCAGCTCTCTAAACCCCGTCCATCTACACCACATCTCACTAGACCACGTCTCTCTAAACCACATCCCTCTATACCTCGTCTCTCTATTCCCCGTTTCTCCAGACCACATCCCTCTAAACCCCGTCTCTCTAAACTCTGTCTCTCTAAACCCCATTTCTCTGGACCCCATCCCTCTAAACCCGCTCTCTCTAGACCCCATCTCTCTAAACCATATCTCTCTAAACCCCGTGTCTCTAGATCCCGTCTCTCTAAACACGATCTCTCTACACCATGTCTCTCTAAACACCCTTTCTCTAGACCCCATCTGCCTAAACCCCTTCTCCCTAAACCCTGTCTCTCTAAACCCCATCTCTCTACACCCTGTCGCTCTAGAACCCGTCCCTGTAAACCCCATCTCTCTAGAACCCGTCTCTCTAAACCCCATCTCTCTAAACCCCGTCTCTCTAAACCCCATCTCTCTAATCCCCATCTCTCTAAACCCCATTTCTCTAAACCCTGTTGCTCTAATTCCCTTCTCTCTAAATACTGTCTCTATAAACCCCGTCTCTCCAAACCCCTTCTCTCTAAACCCCAGCTCTCTAATCCCCATCTCTCTAAACCCCATTTCTCTAAACCCTGTTGCTCTAATTCCCTTCTCTCTAAACCCCGTCTCTCTAAACCCTGTCTCTCTAAATACCTTCTCTCTAAACCCCATCGCTCTAAATCCCATCTCTCTAAACCCCGTCTCTCTAAACCCCGTCTCTCTAAACCCCGTCTCTCTAAACACCATCTCTCTAATCCCCGTGTCTCTAGACCCTGTCTCTCTAGAACCCCTGTCTAAACCCCATTTCTCTAAACCCTGATGCTCTAAATCCCTTCTCACTAAACCCCGTCTTCTAAACCCCGTCCCTCTAAACCCCGTCTCTCTATTCCCCGTTTCTCTAGACCCCATCTCTCTAAAACCCGTCTCTCTAAACCCCGTCTCTCTGGACCCCATCTCACTGGACACCATTTCTCTAGACCCCATCTCTTTAGACCCCGTCTCTCTAAACCCCGTCCCTCTAAACCTCATCTCCCAAAACCCCGTCTCTCTAAACCCCATCCCTTTAAACCCCATCCCTCTATTCCCCGTTTCTCTAGACACCATCCCTCTAAACCCCGTCTCTCTACACCCTGTCTGTCTAAATCCCATCTCTCTGGACCCCATCTCTCTGGACCCCATCCCTCTAAACCCCCTCTCTCTAGACCACATCTCTCTAAACCCCGTCTCTCTAGACCCTGTCTGTCTAAATCCCATCTCTCTGGACCCCATCCCTCTGGACCCCATCCCTCTAAACCCCCTCTCTCAAGACCCCGTCTCTCTAGAAACCCTCTCTAAACTCCATCTCTCTAAACCCTGTCTCGCTAAACCCCGTCTCTCTAAACCCCGTCCCTCTAAAACCCTTCTCTCTAGAAACCATCTCTAAACCCCATCTCTCTAAAACCCCATGTCTCTAAACCCTATCTCTCTAAACCCCTTCTCTCTAAATCCCGTCTCTCAAGACCCCGTCTCTCTAGAAACCCACTCTAAACCCCATCTCTCTAAACCCCGTCTCTTTAAATCACTTCTCTCTAAACGCCATCTCTCTAAATCCCGTCTCTTTAAACCACTTCTCTCTAAACCCCTTCTCTCTAAACCCCATCTATCTAAACCACCTCTCCAGACCCCCTCTCTAACCCCCTCTCTAAACCCCGTCCCTCTATTCGCCGTTTCTCTAGACCAAATCCCTCTAAACCCCTTCTCCCTAAACCCTGTCTCTCTAAACCCCATCTCTCTACACCCTGTCACTCTAGACCCCGTCTCTCTAAACCCCATCTCTCTAAACCCCGTCTCTCTAAACCCCATCTCTCTAAACCCTGTCTCTTTAAAACCCTTCTCTCCAAACCCCATCTCTCTAAACACCGTCCCTCTAAACCCCATCTCTCTCGAACCCGTCTCTCTAAACCGCATCTCTCTAAACCCCGTCTTTCAAGACCCCATCTCTCTAGAACCCGTTTCCCTAAACCCCATCTCTCTAAACCCCGTGTCTCTAAACCCCATCTCTCTAATCCCCATCTCTCTAAACCCCATCTCTCTAGACCCCGTCTCTAAGCCCCTTCTCTCTAACCCCCATTTCTCTGAACCCCATCCATCTAAACCCCGTCTCTCTAAACCCCGTCTCTCTAATCCCCATCTCTCTAAACCCCGTCTCTCTAAACCCTGTTTCTCTAAATCCCTTCTCTCTAAACCCCATCTCTCTAAACCCTGTCTCTCTAAATCCCTTCTCTCTAAACCCCATCGCTCTAAATCCCATCTCTCTAAACACCGTCTCTCTAAACCCCATCTCTCTAGACCCCGTCTCTCTAAACCCTCTCTCTAAACCCCGTGTCTCTAAACCCCGTCTCTCTAAACGTCATCTCTCTAAACACCATCTCTCTAATCCCCGTGTCTCTATACCCTGTCTCTCTAGAACCCCTGTCTAAACCCCATTTCTCTAAACCCTGTTGTACTAAATCCCTTCTCACTAAACCCCGTCTCTCTAAACCCCGTCCCTATAAACCCCCTCTCTATTCCCTGCTTCTCTAGACCCCATCCCTCTAAACCCCGTCTCTCTAAACCCTGTCTCTCTAAATGCTGTCTCTCCAGACCCCCTCTCTAAACCCCATCTCTCTAAATCCCATCTCTCTAAATCCTGTCTCTCCAGACCCCCTCTCTAAACCCCGTCTCTCTAAGCCCCCTCTCTCAACACCGTCTCTTTAAATCCTTCTCTCTAATCCCCATCTCTCTAAACCCCGTCTCTCTAAACCCTGTTTCTCTAAATCCCTTCTCTCTAAACCCCATCTCTCTAAACCCTGTCTCTCTAAAACCCTTCTCTCTAAACCCCATCGCTCTAAATCCCATCTCTCTAAACACCGTCTCTCTAAACCCTCTCTCTAAACCCCGTGTCTCTAAACCCCGTCTCTCTAAACGTCATCTCTCTAAACACCATCTCTCTAATCCCCGTGTCTCTATACCCTGTCTCTCTAGAACCCCTGTCTAAACCCCATTTCTCTAAACCCTGTTGTTCTAAATCCCTTCTCACTAAACCCCGTCTCTCTAAACCCCGTCCCTATAAACCCCCTCTCTATTCCCTGCTTCTCTAGACCCCATCCCTCTAAACCCCGTCTCTCTAAACCCTGTCTCTCTAAATGCTGTCTCTCCAGACCCCCTCTCTAAACCCCATCTCTCTAAATCCCATCTCTCTAAATCCTGTCTCTCCAGACCCCCTCTCTAAACCCCGTCTCTCTAAGCCCCCTCTCTCAACACCGTCTCTTTAAATCCTTCTCTCTAATCCCCATCTCTCTAAACCCCGTCTCTCTAAACCCTGTCTCTCTAAACCCCATCTCCCTAAACCCCGTCCCTCTAAACCCGTCCCTCTAAGCCCCATCTCTCTAAGCCCCATCTTTCTCTTCCCCGTTTCTCTAGACCCCATCCCTCTAAATCCCATCTCTCTAAACCCCGTCTCTCTAAACCCCGTCTCTCGAAACCCCGTCTCTCTAGACCAGTATGTCTAAATCCCATCTCTCTAAACCCTGTCTCGCTAAACCCTGTCTCTCTAAACCCCGTCCCTCTAAAACCCGTCTCTCTAGAAACCCTCTCTAAACCCCATCGCTCTAAACCCCGTCTCTTTAAACCACCTCCCTAAACCCCAGCTCTCTAAACCCCGTCCATCTACACCCCATCTCACTGGACCACGTCTCTTTAAACCCCATCCCTCTATACCCCGTCTCTCTATTCCCCGTTTCTCCAGACCCCATCCCTCTAAACCCCGTCTCTCTAGACCCCGTCTCTCTAAACACCGTGTCTCTAGACGCCGTCTCTCTAAACCCCATCTCTCTACACTGTGTCTCTCTAAACACCCTTTCTCTAGACCCATTCTGCCTAAATACCTTCTCCCTAATCCCTGTCTCTCTAAACCCCATCTCTCTACACCCTGTCGATCTAGACCCCGTCTCTCTAAACCCCATCTCTCTAAACCCCGTCTCTCTAAACCCCATCTTTCTAAACCCCGTCTCTCTAAACCCCATTTCTCTGAACCCCATCCATCTAAACCCCGTCTCTCTAAACCCTCTCTCTAAATCCCTTCTCTCTAAACCCCATTGCTCTAAATCCCATCTCTCAAAACCCCGTCTCTCTAAACACCATCTCTCTAATCCCCGTGTCTCTAGACCCTGTCTCTCTAGAACCCCTGTCTAAACCCCATTTCTCTAAACCCTGATGCTCTAAATCCCTTCTCACTAAACCCCGTCTCTCTAAACCCTGTCCCTCTAAACCCCGTCTCTCTATTCCCCATTTCTCTAGAACCCATCTCTCTAAACCCCGTCCCTCTAAACCCCGTCTCTCTAAACCGTCTCTCTAAACCCCATCCCTTTATACCCCATCTCACTGGACACCATTTCTCTAGACCCATCTCTTTAGACCCCGTCTCTCTAAACCCCGTCCCTCTAAACCTCATCTCCCAAAACCCCGTCTCTCTAAGCCCCATCCCTTTAAACCCCATCCCTCTATTCCCCGTTTCTCTAGACACCATCCCTCTAAACCCCGTCTCTCTACACCCTGTCTGTCTAAATCCCATCTCTCTGGACCCCATCTCTCTGGACCCCATCCCTCTAAACCCCCTCTCTCTAGACCCCATCTCTCTAAACCCTATCTCTATAAACCCCGTGTCTCTAAACCCCATCTCTCTAATCCCCATCTCTCTAAACCCCTTCTCTCTAAACCCCGTGTCTCTAGACCCCGTCTCTCTAAACACCATCTCTCTACACCATGTCTCTCTAAAAACCCTTTCTCTAGACCCCATCTGCCTAAACCCCTTCTCCCTAAACCCTGTCTCTCTAAACCCCATCTCTCTACACCCTGTCGCTCTGGACCCCGTCTCTCTAAACCCCATCTCTCTAAACCCCGTCTCTCTAAACCACATCTCTCTAAACCCTGTCTCTCTAAACCCCTTCTCTCTGGACACCATATCACTGGACCCCATTCCTCTAAACCCCCTCTATCTAAACCCCTTCCCTCTAAACCCCCTCTCCAGACCACCTCTCTAAACCCCCTCTCTAAACCCCGTCACTCTAAACCCCCTCTTTAAACCCCTTCTCTCTAAACCCCATCTCTCTAAACACTGTCCCTCTAAACCCCATCTCTCTAGAACCCGTCTCTCTAAACCCTCTTTCTAAACCTCGTCTCTCTAAACCTATTCTCTCTAATCCCCATTTCTCTAAACCCCATTTCTCTAAACACTGTCCCTCTAAACCCCATCTCTCTAGAACCCGTCTCTCTAAACCCTCTCTCTAAACCCCGTCTCTCTAAACCCCATCTCTTTAAACCCCATCACTCTACACCCTGTCGCTCTAGACCCCGTCCCTCTAAACCTCATCTCTCTAGAACCCGGCTCTCTAAACCCCATCTCTCTAAACCCCGTCTCTCTAAATCCCATCTCTCTAATCCCCATCTCTCTAAACCCCATTTCTCTAAACCCTGTTGCTCTAATTCCCTTCTCTCTCAATACTGTCTCTATAAACCCCGTCTCTCTAAACCCCTTCTCTCTAAACCCCAGCTCTCTAATCCCCATCTCTCTAAACCCCATTTCTCTAAACCCTGTTGCTCTAATTCCCTTCTCTCTAAACCCCGTCTCTCTAAACCCTGTCTCTCTAAATACCTTCTCTCTAAACCCCATCGCTCTAAATCCCATCTCTCTAAACCCCGTCTCTCTAAACCCCGTCTCTCTAAACCCCGTCTCTCTAAACACCATCTCTCTAATCCCCGTGTCTCTAGACCCTGTCTCTCTAGAACCCCTGTCTAAACCCCATTTCTCTAAACCCTGATGCTCTAAATCCCTTCTCACTAAACCCCGTCTTCTAAACCCCGTCCCTCTAAACCCCGTCTCTCTATTCCCCGTTTCTCTAGACCCCATCTCTCTAAAACCCGTCTCTCTAAACCCCGTCTCTCTGGACCCCATCTCACTGGACACCATTTCTCTAGACCCCATCTCTTTAGCCCCCGTCTCTCTAAACCCCGTCCCTCTAAACCTCATCTCCCAAAACCCCATCTCTCTAAACCCCATCCCTTTAAACCCCATCCCTCTATTCCCCGTTTCTCTAGACACCATCCCTCTAAACCCCGTCTCTCTACACCCTGTCTGTCTAAATCCCATCTCTCTGGACCCCATCTCTCTGGACCCCATCCCTCTAAACCCCCTCTCTCTAGACTCCATCTCTCTAAACCCTATCTCTCTAAACCCCGTCTCTCTAGACCCTGTCTGTCCAAATCCCATCTCTCTGGACCCCATCCCTCTAAACCCCCTCTCTCAAGACCCCGTCTCTCTAGAAACCCTCTCTAAACCCCATCTCTCTAAACCCCTTCTCTCTAAACTCCATCTCTCTAAACCCTGTCTCGCTAAACCCCGTCTCTCTAAACCCCGTCCTTCTAAAACCCTTCTCTCTAGAAACCATCTCTAATCCCCATCTCTCTAAACCCCATTTCTCTAAACCCTGTTGCTCTAATTCCCTTCTCTCTAAATACTGTCTCTATAAACCCCGTCTCTCTAAACCCCTTCTCTCTAAACCCCAGCTCTCTAATCCCCATCTCTCTAAACCCCATTTCTCTAAACCCTGTTGCTCTAATTCCCTTCTCTCTAAACCCCGTCTCTCTAAACCCTGTCTCTCTAAATACCTTCTCTCTAAACCCCATCGCTCTAAATCCCATCTCTCTAAACCCCGTCTCTCTAAACCCCGTCTCTCTAAACACCATCTCTCTAATCCCCGTGTCTCTAGACCCTGTCTCTCTAGAACCCCTGTCTAAACCCCATTTCTCTAAACCCTGATGCTCTAAATCCCTTCTCACTAAACCCCGTCTTCTAAACCCCGTCCCTCTAAACCCCGTCTCTCTATTCCCCGTTTCTCTAGACCCCATCTCTCTAAAACCCGTCTCTCTAAACCCCGTCTCTCTGGACCCCATCTCAATGGACACCATTTCTCTAGACCCCATCTCTTTAGACCCCGTCTCTCTAAACCCCGTCCCTCTAAACCTCATCTCCCAAAACCCCGACTCTCTAAACCCCATCGCTCTAAATCCCATCTCTCTAAACCCCGTCTCTCTAAACACCATCTCTCTAATCCCCGTGTCTCTAGACCCTGTCTCTCTAGAACCCCTGTCTAAACCCCATTTCTCTAAACCCTGATGCTCTAAATCCCTTCTCACTAAACCCCGTCTCTCGAAACCCCGTCCCTCTAAACCCCGTCTCTCTATTCCCCATTTCTCTAGAACCCATCTCTCTAAACCCCGTCCCTCTAAACCCCGTCTCTCTAAACCGTCTCTCTAAACCCCATCCCTCTAAACCCCATCCCTTTAAACCCCATCTCACTGGACACCATTTCTCTAGACCCATCTCTTTAGACCCCGTCTCTCTAAACCCCGTCCCTCTAAACCTCATCTCCCAAAACCCCGTCTCTCTAAACCCCATCCCTTTAAACCCCATCCCTCTATTTCCCGTTTCTCTAGACACCATCCCTCTAAACGCCGTCTCTCTACACCCTGTCTGTCTAAATCCCATCTCTCTGGACCCCATCTCTCTGGACCCCATCCCTCTAAACCCCCTCTCTCTAGACCCCATCTCTCTAAACCCTATCTCTATAAACCCCGTGTCTCTAAACCCCATCTCTCTAATCCCCATCTCTCTAAACCCCATGTCTAAACCCATTCTCTCTAAACCCCAGCTCTCTAATCCCCATCTCTCTAAACCCCATTTCTCTAAACCCTGTTGCTCTAATTCCCTTCTCTCTAAACCCCGTCTCTCTAAACCCTCTCTCTAAATACCTTCTCTCTAAACCCCATCGCTCTAAATCCCATCTCTCTAAACCCCGTCTCTCTAAACCCCGTCTCTCTAAACACCATCTCTCTAATCCCCGTGTCTCTAGACCCTGTCTCTCTAGAACCCCTGTCTAAACCCCATTTCTCTAAACCCTGATGCTCTAAATCCCTTCTCACTAAACCCCGTCTTCTAAACCCCGTCCCTCTAAACCCCGTCTCTCTATTCCCCGTTTCTCTAGACCCCATCTCTCTAAAACCCGTCTCTCTAAACCCCGTCTCTCTGGACCCCATCTCACTGGACACCATTTCTCTAGACCCCATCTCTTTAGCCCCCGTCTCTCTAAACCCCGTCCCTCTAAACCTCATCTCCCAAAACCCCATCTCTCTAAACCCCATCCCTTTAAACCCCATCCCTCTATTCCCCGTTTCTCTAGACACCATCCCTCTAAACCCCGTCTCTCTACACCCTGTCTGTCTAAATCCCATCTCTCTGGACCCCATCTCTCTGGACCCCATCCCTCTAAACCCCCTCTCTCTAGACCCCATCTCTCTAAACCCTATCTCTCTAAACCCCGTCTCTCTAGACCCTGTCTGTCTAAATCCCATCTCTCTGGAACCCATCCCTCTAAACCCCCTCTCTCAAGACCCCGTCTCTCTAGAAACCCTCTCTAAACCCCATCTCTCAAAACCCCTTCTCTCTAAACTCCATCTCTCTAAACCCTGTCTCGCTAAACCCCGTCTCTCTAAACCCCGTCCCTCTAAAACCCTTCTCTCTAGAAACCATCTCTAAACCCCATCTCTCTAAACCCCTTCTCTCTAAACTCCATCTCTCTAAACTCTGTCTCACTAAACCCCGTCTCTCTAAACCCCATCGTTCTAAATCCCATCTCTCTAAACCCCGTCTCTCTAAACACCATCTCTCTAATCCCCGTGTCTCTAGACCCTGTCTCTCTAGAACCCCTGTCTAAACCCCATTTCTCTAAACCCTGATGCTCTAAATCGCTTCTCACTAAACCCCGTCTCTCGAAACCCCGTCCCTCTAAACCCCGTCTCTCTATTCCCCATTTCTCTAGAACCCATCTCTCTAAACCCCGTCCCTCTAAACCCCGTCTCTCTAAACCGTCTCTCTAAACCCCATCCCTTTAAACCCCATCCCTTTAAACCCCATCTCACTGGACACCATTTCTCTAGACCCATCTCTTTAGACCCCGTCTCTCTAAACCCCGTCCCTCTAAACCTCATCTCCCAAAACCCCGTCTCTCTAAACCCCATCCCTTTAAACCCCATCCCTCTATTCCCCGTTTCTCTAGACACCATCCCTCTAAACCCCGTCTCTCTACACCCTGTATGTCTAAATCCCATCTCTCTGGACCCCATCTCTCTGGACCCCATCCCTCTAAACCCCCTCTCTCTAGACCCCATCTCTCTAAACCCTATCTCTATAAACCCCGTGTCTCTAAACCCCATCTCTCTAATCCCCATCTCTCTAAACCCCATGTCTAAACCCCTTCTCTCTAAACCCCGTGTTTCTAGACCCCGTCTCTCTAAACACCATCTCTCTACACCATGTCTCTCTAAAAACCCTTTCTCTAGACCCCATCTGCCTAAACCCCTTCTCCCTAAACCCTGTCTCTCAAAACCCCATCTCTCTACACCCTGTCGCTCTGGACCCCGTCTCTTAAACCCCATCTCTCTAAACCCCGTCTCTCTAAACCACATCTCTCTAAACCCTGTCTCTCTAAACCCCTTCTCTCTGGACCCCATATCACTGGACCCCATCCCTCTAAACCCCCTCTCTCTAAACCCCTTCCCTCTAAACCCCCTCTCCAGACCACCTCTCTAAACCCTCTCTCTAAACCCCGTCTCTCTAAACCCCATCTCTTTAAACCCCTTCTCTCTAAACCCCATCTCTCTAAACACTGTCCCTCTAAACCCCATCTCTCTAGAACCCGTCTCTCTAAACCCTCTTTCTAAACCTCGTCTCTCTAAACCTATTCTCTCTAATCCCCATTTCTCTAAACCCCATTTCTCTAAACATTGTCCCTCTAAACCCCATCTCTCTAGAACCCGTCTCTCTAAACCCTCTCTCTAAACCCCGTCTCTCTAAACCCCATCTCTTTAAACCCCATCTCTCTACACCCTGTCGCTCTAGACCCCGTCCCTCTAAACCCCATCTCTCTAGAACCCGTCTCTCTAAACCCCGTCTCTCTAAACCCCTTCTCTCTAAACCCCAGCTCTCTAATCCCCATCTCTCTAAACCCCATTTCTCTAAACCCTGTTGCTCTAATTCCCTTCTCTCTAAATCCTGTCTCTATAAACCCAGTCTCTCTAAACCCCTTCTCTCTAAACCCCATTTCTCTGAACCCCATCCATCTAAACCCCGTCTCTCTAAACCCTCTCTCTAAATCCCTTCTCTCTAAACCCCATCGCTCTAAATCCCATCTCTCTAAACCCCGTCTCTCTAAACACCATCTCTCTAATCCCCGTGTCTCTAGACCCTGTCTCTCTAGAACCCCTGTCTAAACCCCATTTCTCTAAACCCTGATGCTCTAAATCCCTTCTCACTAAACCCCGTCTCTCGAAACCCCGTCCCTCTAAACCCCGTCTCTCTATTCCCCATTTCTCTAGAACCCATCTCTCTAAACCCCGTCCCTCTAAACCCCGTCTCTCTAAACCGTCTCTCTAAACCCCGTCTCTCTGGACCCCATCTCTCTGGACACCATTTCTCTAGACCCATCTCTTTAGACCCCGTCTCTCTAAACCCCGTCCCTCTAAACCTCATCTCCCGAAACCCCGTCTCTCTAAACCCCATCCCTTTAAACCCCATCCCTCTATTCCCCGTTTCTCTAGACACCATCCCTCTAAACCCCGTCTCTCTACACCCTGTCTGTCTAAATCCCATCTCTCTGGACCCCATCTCTCTGGACCCCATCCCTCTAAACCCCCTCTCTCTAGACCCCATCTCTCTAAACCCTATCTCTCTAAACCCCGTCTCTCTAGACCCTGTCTGTCTAAATCCCATCTCTCTGGACCCCATCTCTCTGGATCCCATCCCTCTAAACCCCCTCTCTCAAGACCCTGTCTCTCTAGAAACCCTCTCTAAACCCCATCTCTCTAAACCCCTTCTCTCTAAACTCCATCTCTCAAAACCCCTTCTCTCTAAACCCCCATGTCTCTAAACCCTATCTCTCTAAACCCCTTCTCTCTAAATCCCGTCTCTCAAGACCCCGTCTCTCTATAAACCCACTCTAAACCCCATCTCTCTAAACCCCGTCTCTTTAAACCACTTCTGTCTAAACCCCGTCCATCTACACCCCATCTCACTAGACCACGTCTCTCTAAACCTCATCCCTCTATACCCCGTCTCTCTATTCCCCGTTTCTCCAGACCCCATCCCTCTAAACCCCGTCTCTCTAAACTCTGTCTCTCTAAACCCCATCTCACTGGACCCCATCCCTCTAAACCCCCTCTCTCTAGACCCCCTCTGTAAACCCCATCTCTCTAAACCCCGTCTCTAAACCCATTCTCTCTAAACCCCATCTATCTAAACCCCCTCTCTAAACCCTGTCCCTCTATTCGCCGTTTCTCTAAACCAAATCCCTCGAAACCCCTTCTCTCTAAACCCTGTCTGTCTAAATCCTATCTCTCTGGACCCCATCCCTCTAAACCCCCTCTCTCTAGACCCCGTCTCTCTAAACCATATCTCTCTAAACCCCGTGTCTCTAGACCCCGTCTCTCTAAACACCATCTCTCTACACCGTGTCTCTTTAAACACCCTTTCTCTAGACCCCATCTGCCTAAACCCCTTCTCCCTAAACCCTGTCTCTCTAAACCCCATCTCTCTACACCCTGTCGCTCTAGACCCCGTCTCTCTAAACCCCATCTCTCTAAACCCCGTCTCCCTAAACCCCGTCTCTCTAAACACCATCTCTCTAAACCCTGTCTCTCAAAACCCCATCTCTCTAAACCCTGTCTCTCTAAACCCCTTCTCTCTGGACCCCATCTCACTGGACCACATCCCTCTAAACCCCCTCTCTCTAGACCCTGTCTCTGTAAACCCCATCTCTCTAAACCCCGTGTCTCTAAACCCCTTCTCTCTAAACCCCATCAATCTAAACCCCGTCTCTCCAGACCACCTCTCTAAACCCCCTCCCTAAACCCCGGCTCTCTAAACCCCATCTCTTTAAACCCTTTCTCTCTAAACCCCATCTCTCTAAACACCGTCCCTCTAAACCCCCTCTTTAGAACCTGTCTCTCTAAACCCCATCTGTCTAACCACCGTCTCTCTAAACCCCATCTCTCTAATCCCCATCTCTCTAAACCCCATCTCTCTAATCCCCATCTCTCTAAACCCCATCTCTAAACCCCTTCTCTCTAAACCCCATTTCTCTGAACCCCATCCATCTAAACCCCGTCTCTCTAATCCCCAAGTCTCTAAACCCTGTCTCTCTAAATCCCGTCCCTCTAAACCCCGTCTCTCTAAACCCCATCCCTCTAAACCCCGTCCCTCTAAACCGTCTCTCTAAACCCCGGCTCTCTGGACACCATCTCACTGGACACCATTTCTCTAGACCCCATCTCTTTAGACCCCGTCTCTCTAAACCCCGTCCCTCTAAACCTCATCTCCCAAAACCCCGTCTCTCTAAACCCCATCTCTCTAAACCCCGTCTCCCTAAACCCCGTCTCTCTATTCCCCATTTCTCTAGAACCCATCTCTCTAAACCCCGTCCCTCTAAACCCCGTCTCTCTAAACCGTCTCTCTAAACCCCATCCCTTTAAACCCCATCTCACTGGACACCATTTCTCTAGACCCATCTCTTTAGACCCCGTCTCTCTAAACCCCGTCCCTCTAAACCTCATCTCCCAAAACCCCGTCTCTCTAAACCCCATCCCTTTAAACCCCATCCCTCTATTTCCCGTTTCTCTAGACACCATCCCTCTAAACCCCGTCTCTCTACACCCTGTCTGTCTAAATCCCATCTCTCTGGACCCCATCTCTCTGGACCCCATCCCTCTAAACCCCCTCTCTCTAGACCCCATCTCTCTAAACCCTATCTCTATAAACCCCGTGTCTCTAAACCCCATCTCTCTAATCCCCATCTCTCTAAACCCCATGTCTAAACCCATTCTCTCTAAACCCCAGCTCTCTAATCCCCATCTCTCTAAACCCCATTTCTCTAAACCCTGTTGCTCTAATTCCCTTCTCTCTAAACCCCGTCTCTCTAAACCCTCTCTCTAAATACCTTCTCTCTAAACCCCATCGCTCTAAATCCCATCTCTCTAAACCCCGTCTCTCTAAACCCCGTCTCTCTAAACACCATCTCTCTAATCCCCGTGTCTCTAGACCCTGTCTCTCTAGAACCCCTGTCTAAACCCCATTTCTCTAAACCCTGATGCTCTAAATCCCTTCTCACTAAACCCCGTCTTCTAAACCCCGTCCCTCTAAACCCCGTCTCTCTATTCCCCGTTTCTCTAGACCCCATCTCTCTAAAACCCGTCTCTCTAAACCCCGTCTCTCTGGACCCCATCTCACTGGACACCATTTCTCTAGACCCCATCTCTTTAGCCCCCGTCTCTCTAAACCCCTTCCCTCTAAACCTCATCTCCCAAAACCCCATCTCTCTAAACCCCATCCCTTTAAACCCTATCCCTCTATTCCCCGTTTCTCTAGACACCATCCCTCTAAACCCCGTCTCTCTACACCCTGTCTGTCTAAATCCCATCTCTCTGGACCCCATCTCTCTGGACCCCATCCCTCTAAACCCCCTCTCTCTAGACCCCATCTCTCTAAACCCTATCTCTCTAAACCCCGTCTCTCTAGACCCTGTCTGTCTAAATCCCATCTCTCTGGACCCCATCCCTCTAAACCCCCTCTCTCAAGACCCCGTCTCTCTAGAAACCCTCTCTAAACCCCATCTCTCTAAACCCCTTCTCTCTAAACTCCATCTCTCTAAACCCTGTCTCGCTAAACCCCGTCTCTCTAAACCCCGTCCCTCTAAAACCCTTCTCTCTAGAAACCATCTCTAATCCCCATCTCTCTAAACCCCATTTCTCTAAACCCTGTTGCTCTAATTCCCTTCTCTCTAAATACTGTCTCTATAAACCCCGTCTCTCTAAACCCCTTCTCTCTAAACCCCAGCTCTCTAATCCCCATCTCTCTAAACCCCATTTCTCTAAACCCTGTTGCTCTAATTCCCTTCTCTCTAAACCCCGTCTCTCTAAACCCTGTCTCTCTAAATACCTTCTCTCTAAACCCCATCGCTCTAAATCCCATCTCTCTAAACCCCGTCTCTCTAAACCCCGTCTCTCTAAACATCATCTCTCTAATCCCCGTGTCTCTAGACCCTGTCTCTCTATAACCCCGGTCTAAACCCCATTTCTCTAAACCCTGATGCTCTAAATCCCTTCTCACTAAACCCCGTCTTCTAAACCCCGTCCCTCTAAACCCCGTCTCTCTATTCCCCGTTTCTCTAGACCCCATCTCTCTAAAACCCGTCTCTCTAAACCCCGTCTCTCTGGACCCCATCTCACTGGACACCATTTCTCTAGACCCCATCTATTTAGACCCCGTCTCTCTAAACCCCGTCCCTCTAAACCTCATCTCCCAAAACCCCGTCTCTCTAAACCCCATCGCTCTAAATCCCATCTCTCTAAACCCCGTCTCTCTAAACACCATCTCTCTAATCCCCGTGTCTCTAGACCCTGTCTCTCTAGAACCCCTGTCTAAACCCCATTTCTCTAAACCCTGATGCTCTAAATCCCTTCTCACTAAACCCCGTCTCTCGAAACCCCGTCCCTCTAAACCCCGTCTCTCTATTCCCCTTTTCTCTAGAACCCATCTCTCTAAACCCCGTCCCTCTAAACCCCGTCTCTCTAAACCCCATCCCTTTAAACCCCATCTCACTGGACACCATTTCTCTAGACCCATCTCTTTAGACCCCGTCTCTCTAAACCCCGTCCCTCTAAACCTCATCTCCCAAAACCCCGTCTCTCTAAACCCCATCCCTTTAAACCCCATCCCTCTATTCCCCGTTTCTCTAGACACCATCCCTCTAAACCCCGTCTCTCTACACCCTGTCTGTCTAAATCCCATCTCTCTGGACCCCATCTCTCTGGACCCCATCCCTCTAAACCCCCTCTCTCTAGACCCCATCTCTCTAAACCCTATCTCTATAAACCCCGTGTCTCTAAACCCCATCTCTCTAATCCCCATCTCTCTAAACCCCATGTCTAAACCCCTTCTCTCTAAACCCCGTGTTTCTAGACCCCGTCTCTCTAAACACCATCTCTCTACACCATGTCTCTCTAAAAACCCTTTCTCTAGACCCCATCTGCCTAAACCCCTTCTCCCTAAACCCTGTCTCTCAAAACCCCATCTCTCTACACCCTGTCGCTCTGGACCCCGTCTCTTAAACCCCATCTCTCTAAACCCCGTCTCTCTAAACCACATCTCTCTAAACCCTGTCTCTCTAAACCCCTTCTCTCTGGACCCCATATCACTGGACCCCATCCCTCTAAACCCCCTCTCTCTAAACCCCTTCCCTCTAAACCCCCTCTCCAGACCACCTCTCTAAACCCTCTCTCTAAACCCCGTCTCTCTAAACCCCATCTCTTTAAACCCCTTCTCTCTAAACCCCATCTCTCTAAACACTGTCCCTCTAAACCCCATCTCTCTAGAACCCGTCTCTCTAAACCCTCTTTCTAAACCTCGTCTCTCTAAACCTATTCTCTCTAATCCCCATTTCTCTAAACCCCATTTCTCTAAACATTGTCCCTCTAAACCCCATCTCTCTAGAACCCGTCTCTCTAAACCCTCTCTCTAAACCCCGTCTCTCTAAACCCCATCTCTTTAAACCCCATCTCTCTACACCCTGTCGCTCTAGACCCCGTCCCTCTAAACCCCATCTCTCTAGAACCCGTCTCTCTAAACCCCATCTCTCTAAACCCCGTCTCTCTAAACCCCATCTCTCTAATCCCCATCTCTCTAAACCCCATTTCTCTAAACCCTGTTGCTCTAATTCCCTTCTCTCTAAATACTGTCTCTATAAACCCCGTCTCTCTAAACCCCTTCTCTCTAAACCCCAGCTCTCTAATCCCCATCTCTCTAAACCCCATTTCTCTAAACCCTGTTGCTCTAATTCCCTTCTCTCTAAATCCTGTCTCTATAAACCCAGTCTCTCTAAACCCCTTCTCTCTAAACCCCATTTCTCTGAACCCCATCCATCTAAACCCCGTCTCTCTAAACCCTCTCTCTAAATCCCTTCTCTCTAAACCCCATCGCTCTAAATCCCATCTCTCTAAACCCCGTCTCTCTAAACACCATCTCTCTAATCCCCGTGTCTCTAGACCCTGTCTCTCTAGAACCCCTGTCTAAACCCCATTTCTCTAAACCCTGATGCTCTAAATCCCTTCTCACTAAACCCCGTCTCTCGAAACCCCGTCCCTCTAAACCCCGTCTCTCTATTCCCCATTTCTCTAGAACCCATCTCTCTAAACCCCGTCCCTCTAAACCCCGTCTCTCTAAACCGTCTCTCTAAACCCCATCTCTCTGGACCCCATCTCACTGGACACCATTTCTCTAGACCCATCTCTTTAGACCCCGTCTCTCTAAACCCCGTCCCTCTAAACCTCATCTCCCGAAACCCCGTCTCTCTAAACCCCATCCCTTTAAACCCCATCCCTCTATTCGCCGTTTCTCTAGACACCATCCCTCTAAACCCCGTCTCTCTACACCCTGTCTGTCTAAATCCCATCTCTCTGGACCCCATCTCTCTGGACCCCATCACTCTAAACCCCGTCTCTCTAGACCCCATCTCTCTAAACCCTATCTCTCTAAACCCCGTCTCTCTAGACCCTGTCTGTCTAAATCCCATCTCTCTGGACCCCATCTCTCTGGATCCCATCCCTCTAAACCCCCTCTCTCAAGACCCTGTCTCTCTAGAAACCCTCTCTAAACCCCATCTCTCTAAACCCCTTCTCTCTAAACTCCATCTCTCTAAACCCCTTCTCTCTAAACCCCCATGTCTCTAAACCCTATCTCTCTAAACCCCTTCTCTCTAAATCCCGTCTCTCAAGACCCCGTCTCTCTATAAACCCACTCTAAACCCCATCTCTCTAAACCCCGTCTCTTTAAACCACTTCTGTCTAAACCCCGTCCATCTACACCCCATCTCACTAGACCACGTCTCTCTAAACCTCATCCCTCTATACCCCGTCTCTCTATTCCCCGTTTCTCCAGACCCCATCCCTCTAAACCCCGTCTCTCTAAACTCTGTCTCTCTAAACCCCATCTCACTGGACCCCATCCCTCTAAACCCCCTCTCTCTAGACCCCCTCTGTAAACCCCATCTCTCTAAACCCCGTCTCTAAACCCATTCTCTCTAAACCCCATCTATCTAAACCCGCTCTCTAAACCCTGTCCCTCTATTCGCCGTTTCTCTAAACCAAATCCCTCGAAACCCCTTCTCTCTAATCCCTGTCTGTCTAAATCCTATCTCTCTGGACCCCATCCCTCTAAACCCCCTCTCTCTAGACCCCGTCTCTCTAAACCATATCTCTCTAAACCCCGTGTCTCTAGACCCCGTCTCTCTAAACACCATCTCTCTACACCGTGTCTCTTTAAACACCCTTTCTCTAGACCCCATCTGCCTAAACCCCTTCTCCCTAAACCCTGTCTCTCTAAACCCCATCTCTCTACACCCTGTCGCTCTAGACCCCGTCTCTCTAAACCCCATCTCTCTAAACCCCGTCTCCCTAAACCCCGTCTCTCTAAACACCATCTCTCTAAACCCTGTCTCTCAAAACCCCATCTCTCTAAACCCTGTCTCTCTAAACCCCTTCTCTCTGGACCCCATCTCACTGGACCACATCCCTCTAAACCCCCTCTCTCTAGACCCTGTCTCTGTAAACCCCATCTCTCTAAACCCCGTGTCTCTAAACCCCTTCTCTCTAAACCCCATCAATCTAAACCCCGTCTCTCCAGACCACCTCTCTAAACCCCCTCCCTAAACCCCGGCTCTCTAAACCCCATCTCTTTAAACCCTTTCTCTCTAAACCCCATCTCTCTAAACACCGTCCCTCTAAACCCCCTCTTTAGAACCTGTCTCTCTAAACCCCATCTGTCTAACCCCCGTCTCTCTAAACCCCATCTCTCTAATCCCCATCTCTCTAAACCCCATCTCTCTAATCCCCATCTCTCTAAACCCCATCTCTAAACCCCTTCTCTCTAAACCCCATTTCTCTGAACCCCATCCATCTAAACCCCGTCTCTCTAAACCCCAAGTCTCTAAACCCTGTCTCTCTAAATCCCGTCCCTCTAAACCCCGTCTCTCTAAACCCCATCCCTCTAAACCCCGTCCCTCTAAACCGTGTCTCTAAACCCCGGCTCTCTGGACACCATCTCACTGGACACCATTTCTCTAGACCCCATCTCTTTAGACCCCGTCTCTCTAAACCCCGTCCCTCTAAACCTCATCTCCCAAAACCCCGTCTCTCTAAACCCCATCTCTTTAAACCCCGTCTCCCTAAACCCCGTCTCTCTAAACACCATCTCTCTAAACCCTGTCTCTCAAAACCCCATCTCTCTAAACCCTGTCTCTCTAAACCCCTTCTCTCTGGACCCCATCTCACTGGACCACATCCCTCTAAACCCCCTCTCTCTAGACCCTGTCTCTGTAAACCCCATCTCTCTAAACCCCGTGTCTCTAAACCCCTTCTCTCTAAACCCCATCAATCTAAACCCCGTCTCTCCAGACCACCTCTCTAAACCCCCTCCCTAAACCCCGGCTCTCTAAACCCCATCTCTTTAAACCCTTTCTCTCTAAACCCCATCTCTCTAAACACCGTCCCTCTAAACCCCCTCTCTAGAACCTGTCTCTCTAAACCCCATCTGTCTGACCCCCGTCTCTCTAAACCCCATCTCTCTAATCCCCATCTCTCTAAACCCCATCTCTAAACCCCTTCTCTCTAAACCCCATTTCTCTGAACCCCATCCATCTAAACCCCGTCTCTCTAATCCCCAAGTCTCTAAACCCTGTCTCTCTAAATCCCGTCCCTCTAAACCCCGTCTCTCTAAACCCCGTCCCTCTAAACCCCGTCTCTCCATTCCCCGTTTCTCTAGACCCCATCCCTCTAAACCCCGTCCCTCTAAACCGTCTCTCTAAACCCCGGCTCTCTGGACACCATCTCACTGGACACCATTTCTCTAGACCCCATCTCTTTAGACCCCGTCTCTCTAAACCCCGTCCCTCTAAACCTCATCTCCCAAAACCCCGTCTCTCTGAACCCCATCCCTTTAAACCCCGTCCCTCTATTCCCCATTTCTCTAGACACCATCCCTCTAAACCCCATCTCTCTAGACCCTGTCTGTTAAAATCCCATCTCTCTGGACCCCATCCCTCTAAACCCCCTCTCTCTAGACCCCATCTCTCTAAACCCTATCTCTCTAAACCCCGTGTCTCTAGACCCCGTCTCTCTAAACCCCATCTCTCTACACCGTGTCTCTCTAAACCCCATCTCTCTACACATTGTCTCTCTGCACCCGGTCTCTCTAAACCCTGTCTCTCTAAACCCCATCTCTCTGCAACCCATCTCACTGGACCCCATCCCTCTAAACACCCTCTCTCTGGACCTCATCTCTATAAACCCCGTCTCTCTAAACCCTGTCTCTCTAAATGCTGTCTCTCCAGACCCCCTCTCTAAACCCCGTCTCTCTAAGCCCCCTCTCTCAACACCGTCTCTTTAAATCCTTCTCTCTAATCCCCATCTCTCTAAACCCCGTCTCTCTAAACCCTGTCTCTCTAAACCCCATCTCCCTAAACCCCGTCCCTCTAAACCCCGTCCCTCTAAGCCCCATCTCTCTAAGCCCCATCTTTCTATTCCCCGTTTCTCTAGACCCCATCCCTCTAAATCCCATCTCTCAAGACCCCGTCTCTCTAGAAACCCACTCTAAACCCCATCTCTCTAAACCCCGTCTCTTTAAACCACTTCTCTCAAAACCCCAGCTCTCTAAACCCCGTCCATCTACACCCCATCTCACTAGACCGCGTCTCTCTATATCCCATCCCTCTATAGCCCGTCTCTCTATTCCCCGTTTCTCCAGACCCCATCCCTCTAAACCCCGTCTCTCTAAACTCTGTCTCTCTAAACCCCATCTCTCTGGACCCCATCCCTCTAAACCCGCTCTCTCTAGACCCCGTCTCTCTAAACCATATCTCTCTAAACCCCGTGTCTCTAGACGCCGTCTCTCTAAACCCCATCTCTCTGCACCGTGTCTCTCTAAACACCCTTTCTCTAGACCCCATCTGCCTAAACCCCTTCTCCCTAAACCCTGTCTCTCTAAACCCCATCTCTCTACACCCTGTCGCTCTAGACCCCGTCTCTCTAAACCCCGTCTTTCTAAACCCCGTCTCTCTAAACCCCATCTCTCTAGACCCCGTCTCTAAGCCCCTTCTCTCTAAACCCCATTTCTCTGAACCCCATCCATCAAAACCCCGTCTCTCTAAACCCCGTCTCTCTAATCCCCATCTCTCTAAACCCCGTCTCTCTAAACCCTGTTTCTCTAAATCCCTTCTCTCTAAACCCCATCTCTCTAAACCCTGTCTCTCTAAAACCCTTCTCTCTAAACCCCATCGCTCTAAATCCCATCTCTCTAAACACCGTCTCTCTAAACCCTCTCTCTAAACCCCGTGTCTCTAAACCCCGTCTCTCTAAACGTCATCTCTCTAAACACCCTCTAATCCCCGTGTCTCTATACCCTGTCTCTCTAGAACCCCTGTCTAAACCCCATTTCTCTAAACCCTGTTGTTCTAAATCCCTTCTCACTAAACCCCGTCTCTCTAAACCCCGTCCCTATAAACCCCGTCTCTCTATTCCCTGCTTCTCTAGACCCCATCCCTCTAAACCCCGTCTCTCTAAACCCTGTCTCTCTAAATGCTCTCTCTCCAGACCCCCTCTCTAAACCCCATCTCTCTAAATCCTGTCTCTCCAGACCCCCTCTCTAAACCCCGTCTCTCTAAGCCCCCTCTCTTAACACCGTCTCTTTAAATCCTTCTCTCTAATCCCCATCTCTCTAAACCCCGTCTCTCTAAACCCTGTCTCTCTAAACCCCATCTCCCTAAACCCCGTCCCTCTAAAACCGTCCCTCTAAGCCCCATCTCTCTAAGCCCCATCTTTCTATTCCCCGTTTCTCTAGACCCCATCCCTCTAAATCCCATCTCTCTAAACCCCATGTCTCTAGACGCCGTCTCTCTAAACCCCATCTCTCTGCACCGTGTCTCTCTAAACACCCTTTCTCTAGACCCCATCTGCCTAAACCCCTTCTCCCTAAACCCTGTCTCTCTAAACCCCATCTCTCTACACCCTGTCGCTCTAGACCCCGTCTCTCTAAACCCTGTCTTTCTAAACCCCGTCTCTCCAAACCCCATCTCTCTAGACCCCGTCTCTAAGCCCCTTCTCTCTAAACCCCATTTCTCTGAACCCCATCCATCTAAACCCCGTCTCTCTAAACCCCGTCTCTCTAAATCCCTTCTCTCTAAACCCCATCGCTCTAAATCCCATCTCTCTAAACACCGTCTCTCTAAACCCCATCTCTCTAGACCCCGTCTCTCTAAACCCTCTCTCTAAACCCCGTGTCTCTAAACCCTGTCTCTCTAAACCCCGTCTCTCTAAACGTCATCTCTCTAAACACCATCTCTCTAATCCCCGTGTCTCTATACCCTGTCTCTCTAGAACCCCTGTCTAAACCCCATTTCTCTAAACCCTGTTGTTCTAAATCCCTTCTCACTAAACCCCGTCTCTCTAATCCCCATCTCTCTAATCCCCATCTCTCTAAACCCCGTCTCTCTAAACCCTGTTTCTCTAAATCCCTTCTCTCTAAACCCCATCTCTCTAAACCCTGTCTCTCTAAAACCCTTCTCTCTAAACCCCATCGCTCTAAATCCCATCTCTCTAAACACCGTCTCTCTAAACCCTCTCTCTAAACCCCGTGTCTCTAAACCCCGTCTCTCTAAACGTCATCTCTCTAAACACCCTCTAATCCCCGTGTCTCTATACCCTGTCTCTCTAGAACCCCTGTCTAAACCCCATTTCTCTAAACCCTGTTGTTCTAAATCCCTTCTCACTAAACCCCGTCTCTCTAAACCCCGTCCCTATAAACCCCGTCTCTCTATTCCCTGCTTCTCTAGACCCCATCCCTCTAAACCCCGTCTCTCTAAACCCTGTCTCTCTAAATGCTCTCTCTCCAGACCCCCTCTCTAAACCCCATCTCTCTAAATCCTGTCTCTCCAGACCCCCTCTCTAAACCCCGTCTCTCTAAGCCCCCTCTCTTAACACCGTCTCTTTAAATCCTTCTCTCTAATCCCCATCTCTCTAAACCCCGTCTCTCTAAACCCTGTCTCTCTAAACCCCATCTCCCTAAACCCCGTCCCTCTAAAACCGTCCCTCTAAGCCCCATCTCTCTAAGCCCCATCTTTCTATTCCCCGTTTCTCTAGACCCCATCCCTCTAAATCCCATCTCTCTAAACCCCATGTCTCTAGACGCCGTCTCTCTAAACCCCATCTCTCTGCACCGTGTCTCTCTAAACACCCTTTCTCTAGACCCCATCTGCCTAAACCCCTTCTCCCTAAACCCTGTCTCTCTAAACCCCATCTCTCTACACCCTGTCGCTCTAGACCCCGTCTCTCTAAACCCTGTCTTTCTAAACCCCGTCTCTCCAAACCCCATCTCTCTAGACCCCGTCTCTAAGCCCCTTCTCTCTAAACCCCATTTCTCTGAACCCCATCCATCTAAACCCCGTCTCTCTAAACCCCGTCTCTCTAAATCCCTTCTCTCTAAACCCCATCGCTCTAAATCCCATCTCTCTAAACACCGTCTCTCTAAACCCCATCTCTCTAGACCCCGTCTCTCTAAACCCTCTCTCTAAACCCCGTGTCTCTAAACCCTGTCTCTCTAAACCCCGTCTCTCTAAACGTCATCTCTCTAAACACCATCTCTCTAATCCCCGTGTCTCTATACCCTGTCTCTCTAGAACCCCTGTCTAAACCCCATTTCTCTAAACCCTGTTGTTCTAAATCCCTTCTCACTAAACCCCGTCTCTCTAAACCCCGTCCCTATAAACCCCGTCTCTCTATTCCCTGCTTCTCTAGACCCCATCCCTCTAAACCCCGTCTCTCTAAACCCTGTCTCTCTAAATGCTGTCTCTCCAGACCCCCTCTCTAAACCCCATCTCTCTAAATCCCATCTCTCTAAATCCTGTCTCTCCAGACCCCCTCTCTAAACCCCGTCTCTCTAAGCCCCCTCTCTCAACACCGTCTCTTTAAATCCTTCTCTCTAATCCCCATCTCTCTAAACCCCGTCTCTCTAAACCCTGTCTCTCTAAACCCCATCTCCCTAAACCCCATCCCTCTAAACCCGTCCCTCTAAGCCCCATCTCTCTAAGCCCCATCTTTCTATTCCCCGTTTCTCTAGACCCCATCCCTCTAAATCCCATCTCTCTAAACCCCGTCTCTCTAAACCCCGTCTCTCGAAACCCCGTCTCTCTAGACCCAGTATGTCTAAATCCCATCTCTCTAAACCCTGTCTCGCTAAACCCTGACTCTCTAAACCCCGTCCCTCTAAAACCCGTCTCTCTAGAAACCCTCTCTAAACCCCATCGCTCTAAACCCCGTCTCTTTAAACCACCTCCCTAAACCCCAGCTCTCTAAACCCCGTCCATCTACACCCCATCTCACTAGACCACGTCTCTTTAAACCCCATCCCTCTATACCCCGTCTCTCTATTCCCCGTTTCTCCAGACCCCATCCCTCTAAACCCCGTCTCTCTAGACCCCGTCTCTCTAAACACCGTGTCTCTAGACGCCGTCTCTCTAAACCCCATCTCTCTACACCCTGTCGATCTAGACCCCGTCTCTCTAAACCCCATCTCTCTAAACCCCGACTCTCTAAACCCCATCTTTCTAAACCCCGTCTCTCTAAACCCCATTTCTCTGAACCCCATCCATCTAAACCCCGTCTCTCTAAACCCTCTCTCTAAATCCCTTCTCTCTAAACCCCATCGCTCTAAATCCCATCTCTCTAAACCCCGTCTCTCTAAACACCATCTCTCTAATCCCCGTGTCTCTAGACCCTGTCTCTCTAGAATCCCTGTCTAAACCCCATTTCTCTAAACCCTGATGCTCTAAATCCCTTCTCACTAAACCCCGTCTCTCTAAACCCCGTCCCTCTAGACCCCGTCTCTCTATTCCCCATTTCTCTAGAACCCATCTCTCTAAACCCCGTCCCTCTAAACCCCGTCTCTCTAAACCGTCTCTCTAAACCCCATCCCTTTATACCCCATCTCACTGGACACCATTTCTCTAGACCCATCTCTTTAGACCCCGTCTCTCTAAACCCCGTCCCTCTAAACCTCATCTCCCAAAACCCCGTCTCTCTAAACCCCATCCCTTTAAACCCCATCCCTCTATTCCCCGTTTCTCTAGACACCATCCCTCTAAACCCCGTCTCTCTACACCCTGTCTGTCTAAATTCCATCTCTCTGGACCCCATCTCTCTGGACCCCATCCCTCTAAACCCCCTCTCTCTAGACCCCATCTCTCTAAACCCTATCTCTATAAACCCCGTGTCTCTAAACCCCATCTCTCTAATCCCCATCTCTCTAAACCCCATGTCTAAACCCCTTCTCTCTAAACCCCGTGTTTCTAGACCCCGTCTCTCTAAACACCATCTCTCTACACCATGTCTCTCTAAAAACCCTTTCTCTAGACCCCATCTGCCTAAACCCCTTCTCCCTAAACCCTGTCTCTCAAAACCCCATCTCTCTACACCCTGTCGCTCTGGACCCCGTCTCTTAAACCCCATCTCTCTAAACCCCGTCTCTCTAAACCACATCTCTCTAAACCCCGTCTCTCTAAACCCTGTCTCTCTAAACCCCATCTCCCTAAACCCCATCCCTCTAAACCCGTCCCTCTAAGCCCCATCTCTCTAAGCCCCATCTTTCTATTCCCCGTTTCTCTAGACCCCATCCCTCTAAATCCCATCTCTCTAAACCCCGTCTCTCTAAACCCCGTCTCTCGAAACCCCGTCTCTCTAGACCCAGTATGTCTAAATCCCATCTCTCTAAACCCTGTCTCGCTAAACCCTGACTCTCTAAACCCCGTCCCTCTAAAACCCGTCTCTCTAGAAACCCTCTCTAAACCCCATCGCTCTAAACCCCGTCTCTTTAAACCACCTCCCTAAACCCCAGCTCTCTAAACCCCGTCCATCTACACCCCATCTCACTAGACCACGTCTCTTTAAACCCCATCCCTCTATACCCCGTCTCTCTATTCCCCGTTTCTCCAGACCCCATCCCTCTAAACCCCGTCTCTCTAGACCCCGTCTCTCTAAACACCGTGTCTCTAGACGCCGTCTCTCTAAACCCCATCTCTCTACACCCTGTCGATCTAGACCCCGTCTCTCTAAACCCCATCTCTCTAAACCCCGACTCTCTAAACCCCATCTTTCTAAACCCCGTCTCTCTAAACCCCATTTCTCTGAACCCCATCCATCTAAACCCCGTCTCTCTAAACCCTCTCTCTAAATCCCTTCTCTCTAAACCCCATCGCTCTAAATCCCATCTCTCTAAACCCCGTCTCTCTAAACACCATCTCTCTAATCCCCGTGTCTCTAGACCCTGTCTCTCTAGAATCCCTGTCTAAACCCCATTTCTCTAAACCCTGATGCTCTAAATCCCTTCTCACTAAACCCCGTCTCTCTAAACCCCGTCCCTCTAGACCCCGTCTCTCTATTCCCCATTTCTCTAGAACCCATCTCTCTAAACCCCGTCCCTCTAAACCCCGTCTCTCTAAACCGTCTCTCTAAACCCCATCCCTTTATACCCCATCTCACTGGACACCATTTCTCTAGACCCATCTCTTTAGACCCCGTCTCTCTAAACCCCGTCCCTCTAAACCTCATCTCCCAAAACCCCGTCTCTCTAAACCCCATCCCTTTAAACCCCATCCCTCTATTCCCCGTTTCTCTAGACACCATCCCTCTAAACCCCGTCTCTCTACACCCTGTCTGTCTAAATCCCATCTCTCTGGACCCCATCTCTCTGGACCCCATCCCTCTAAACCCCCTCTCTCTAGACCCCATCTCTCTAAACCCTATCTCTATAAACCCCGTGTCTCTAAACCCCATCTCTCTAATCCCCATCTCTCTAAACCCCATGTCTAAACCCCTTCTCTCTAAACCCCGTGTCTCTAGACCCCGTCTCTCTAAACACCATCTCTCTACACCATGTCTCTCTAAAAACCCTTTCTCTAGACCCCATCTGCCTAAACCCCTTCTCCCTAAACCCTGTCTCTCTAAACCCCATCTCTCTACACCCTGTCGCTCTGGACCCCGTCTCTCTAAACCCCATCTCTCTAAACCCCGTCTCTCTAAACCACATCTCTCTAAACCCTGTCTCTCTAAACCCCTTCTCTCTGGACCCCATATCACTGGACCCCATCCCTCTAAATCCCCTCTATCTAAACCCCTTCCCTCTAAACCCCCTCTCCAGACCACCTCTCTAAACCCTCTCTCTAAACCCCGTCTCTCTAAACCCCCATCTTTAAACCCCTTCTCTCTAAACCCCATCTCTCTAAACACTGTCCCTCTAAACCCCATCTCTCTAGAACCCGTCTCTCTAAACCCTCTTTCTAAACCTCGTCTCTCTAAAGCTATTCTCTAATCCCCATTTCTCTAAACCCCATTTCTCTAAACTGTCCCTCTAAACCCCATCTCTCTAGAACCCGTCTCTCTAAACCCTCTCTCTAAACCCCGTCTCTCTAAACCCCATCTCTTTAAACCCCATCACTCTACACCCTGTCGCTCTAGACCCCGTCCCTCTAAACCCCATCTCTCTAGAACCCGTCTCTCTAAACCACATCTCTCTAAACCCCGTCTCTCTAAACCCCATCTCTCTAATCCCCATCTCTCTAAACCCCATTTCTCTAAACCCTGTTGCTCTAATTCCCTTCTCTCTAAATACTGTCTCTATAAACCCCGTCTCTCTAAACCCCTTCTCTCTAAACCCCAGCTCTCTAATTCCCATCTCTCTAAACCCCATTTCTCTAAACCCTGTTGCTCTAATTCCCTTCTCTCTAAACCCCGTCTCTCTAAACCCTGTCTCTCTAAATACCTTCTCTCTAAACCCCATCGCTCTAAATCCCATCTCTCTAAACCCCGTCTCTCTAAACCCCGTCTCTCTAAACCCCGTCTCTCTAAACACCATCTCTCTAATCCCCGTGTCTCTAGACCCTGTCTCTCTAGAACCCCTGTCTAAACCCCATTTCTCTAAACCCTGATGCTCTAAATCCCTTCTCACTAAACCCCGTCTTCTAAACCCCGTCCCTCTAAACCCCGTCTCTCTATTCCCCGTTTCTCTAGACCCCATCTCTCTAAAACCCGTCTCTCTAAACCCCGTCTCTCTGGACCCCATCTCACTGGACACCATTTCTCTAGACCCCATCTCTTTAGACCCCGTCTCTCTAAACCCCGTCCCTCTAAACCTCATCTCCCAAAACCCCATCTCTCTAAACCCCATCCCTTTAAACCCCATCCCTCTATTCCCCGTTTCTCTAGACACCATCCCTCTAAACCCCGTCTCTCTACACCCTGTCTGTCTAAATCCCATCTCTCTGGACCCCATCTCTCTGGACCCCATCCCTCTAAACCCCCTCTCTCTAGACCCCATCTCTCTAAACCCTATCTCTCTAAACCCCGTCTCTCTAGACCCTGTCTGTCTAAATCCCATCTCTCTGGACCCCATCCCTCTAAACCCCCTCTCTCAAGACCCCGTCTCTCTAGAAACCCTCTCTAAACCCCATCTCTCTAAACCCCTTCTCTCTAAACTCCATCTCTCTAAACCCTGTCTCGCTAAACCCCGTCTCTCTAAACCCCGTCCCTCTAAAACCCTTCTCTCTAGAAACCATCTCTAATCCCCATCTCTCTAAACCCCATTTCTCTAAACCCTGTTGCTCTAATTCCCTTCTCTCTAAATACTGTCTCTATAAACCCCGTCTCTCTAAACCCCTTCTCTCTAAACCCCAGCTCTCAAATCCCCATCTCTCTAAACCCCATTTCTCTAAACCCTGTTTCTCTAATTCCCTTCTCTCTAAACCCCGTCTCTCTAAACCCTGTCTCTCTAAATACCTTCTCTCTAAACCCCATCGCTCTAAATCCCATCTCTCTAAACCCCGTCTCTCTAAACCCCGTCTCTCTGGACCTCATCTCACTGGACACCATTTCTCTAGACCCCATCTCTTTAGACCCCGTCTCTCTAAACCCCGTCCCTCTAAACCTCATCTCCCAAAACCCCGTCTCTCTAAACCCCATCGCTCTAAATCCCATCTCTCTAAACCCCGTCTCTCTAAACACCATCTCTCTAATCCCCGTGTCTCTAGACCCTGTCTCTCTGGAACCCCTGTCTAAACCCCATTTCTCTAAACCCTGATGCTCTAAATCCCTTCTCACTAAACCCCGTCTCTTGAAACCCCGTCCCTCTAAACCCCGTCTCTCTATTCCCCATTTCTCTAGAACCCATCTCTCTAAACCCCGTCCCTCTAAACCCCGTCTCTCTAAACCGTCTCTCTAAACCCCATCCCTTTAAACCCCATCTCACTGGACACCATTTCTCTAGACCCATCTCTTTAGACCCCGTCTCTCTAAACCCCGTCCCTCTAAACCTCATCTCCCAAAACCCCGTCTCTCTAAACCCCATCCCTTTAAACCCCATCCCTCTATTTCCCGTTTCTCTAGACACCATCCCTCTAAACCCCGTCTCTCTACACCCTGTCTGTCTAAATCCCATCTCTCTGGACTCCATCTCTCTGGACCCCATCCCTCTAAACCCCCTCTCTCTAGACCCCATCTCTCTAAACCCTATCTCTATAAACCCCGTGTCTCTAAACCACATCTCTTTAAACCCCATCTCTGTACACCCTGTCGCTCTAGACCCCGTCTCTCTAAACCTCGTCTCTCTAAACCCCGTCTCTCTAAACACCATCTCTCTAATCCCCGTGTCTCTAGACCCTGTCTCTCTAGAACCCCTGTCTAAACCCCATTTCTCTAAACCCTGATGCTCTAAATCCCTTCTCACTAAACCCCGTCTTCTAAACCCCGTCCCTCTAAACCCCGTCTCTCTATTCCCCGTTTCTCTAGACCCCATCTCTCTAAAACCCGTCCCTCTAAACCTCATCTCCCAAAACCCCATCTCTCTAAACCCCATCCCTTTAAACCCCATCCCTCTATTCCCCGTTTCTCTAGACACCATCCCTCTAAACCCCGTCTCTCTACACCCTGTCTGTCTAAATCCCATCTCTCTGGACCCCATCTCTCTGGACCCCATCCCTCTAAACCCGCTCTCTCTAGACCCCATCTCTCTAAACCCTATCTCTCTAAACCCCTTCTCTCTAGACCCTGTCTGTCTAAATCCCATCTCTCTGGACCCCATCCCTCTAAACGCCCTCTCTCAAGACCCCGTCTCTCTAGAAACCCTCTCTAAACCCCATCTCTCTAAACCCCTTCTCTCTAAACTCCATCTCTCTAAACCCTGTCTCGCTAAACCCCGTCTCTCTAAACCCCGTCCCTCTAAAACCCTTCTCTCTAGAAACCATCTCTAATCCCCATCTCTCTAAACCCCATTTCTCTAAACCCTGTTGCTCTAATTCCCTTCTCTCTAAATACTGTCTCTATAAACCCCGTCTCTCTAAACCCCTTCTCTCTAAACCCCAGCTCTCTAATCCCCATCTCTCTAAACCCCATTTCTCTAAACCCTGTTGCTCTAATTCCCTTCTCTCTAAACCCCGTCTCTCTAAACCCTGTCTCTCTAAATACCTTCTCTCTAAACCCCATCGCTCTAAATCCCATCTCTCTAAACCCCGTCTCTCTAAACCCCGTCTCTATAAACCCCGTCTCTCTAAACCCCGTCTCTCTAAACACCATCTCTCTAATCCCCGTGTCTCTAGACCCTGTCTCTCTAGAACCCCTGTCTAAACCCCATTTCTCTAAACCCTGATGCTCTAAATCCCTTCTCACTAAACCCCGTCTCTCGAAACCCCGTCCCTCTAAACCCCGTCTCTCTATTCCCCATTTCTCTAGATCCCATCTCTCTAAACCCCGTCCCTCTAAACCCCGTCTCTCTAAACCGTCTCTCTAAACCCCATCCCTTTAAACCCCATCTCACTGGACACCATTTCTCTAGACCCATCTCTTTAGACCCCGTCTCTCTAAACCCCATCCCTTTAAACCCCATCTCACTGGACACCATTTCTCTAAACCCCTTCTCTCTGGACCCCATATCACTGGACCCCATCCCTCTAAACACCCTCTCTCTAAACCACTTCCCTCTAAACCCCCTCTCCAGACCACCTCTCTAAACCCTCTCTCTAAACCCCGTCTCTCTAAACCCCATCTCTTTAAACCCCTTCTCTCTAAACCCCATCTCTCTAAACACTGTCCCTCTAAACCCCATCTCTCTAGAACCCGTCTCTCTAAACCCTCTTTCTAAACCTCGTCTCTCTAAACCTATTCTCTCTAATCCCCATTTCTCTAAACATTGTCCCTCTAAACCCCATCTCTCTAGAACCCGTCTCTCTAAACCCTCTCTCTAAACCCCGTCTCTCTAAACCCCATCTCTTTAAACCCCATCTCTCTACACCCTGTCGCTCTAGACCCCGTCCCTCTAAACCCCATCTCTCTAGAACCCGTCTCTCTAAACCCCATCTCTCTAAACCCCCTCTCTCTAGACCCCATCTCTCTAAACCCTATCTCTCTAAACCCCGTGTCTCTAGACCCCGTCTCTCTAAACCCCATCTCTCTACACCGTGTCTCTCTAATCACCTTTTCTCTAGACCCCATCTCCCTAAACCCCTTCTCCCTAAACCCTGTCTCTCTAAACCCCATCTCTCTGCAACCCATCTCACTGGACCCCATCCCTCTAAACACCCTCTCTCTGGACCTCATCTCTCTAAACCCCGTCTCTCTAAACCCTGTCTCTCTAAATGCTGTCTCTCCAGACCCCCTCTCTAAACCCCGTCTCTCTAAGCCCCCTCTCTCAACACCGTCTCTTTAAATCCTTCTCTCTAATCCCCATCTCTCTAAACCCCGTCTCTCTAAACCCTGTCTCTCTAAACCCCATCTCCCTAAACCCCGTCCCTCTAAACCCCGTCCCTCTAAGCCCCATCTCTCTAAGCCCCATCTTTCTATTCCCCGTTTCTCTAGACCCCATCCCTCTAAATCCCATCTCTCAAGACCCCGTCTCTCTAGAAACCCACTCTAAACCCCATCTCTCTAAACCCCGTCTCTTTAAACCTCTTCTCTCTAAACCCCAGCTCTCTAAACCCCGTCCATCTACACCCCATCTCACTAGACCGCGTCTCTCTAAACCCCATCCCTCTATAGCCCGTCTCTCTATTCCCCGTTTCTCCAGACCCCATCCCTCTAAACCCCGTCTCTCTAAACTCTGTCTCTCTAAACCCCATCTCTCTGGACCCCATCCCTCTAAACCCGCTCTCTCTAGACCCCGTCTCTCTAAACCATATCTCTCTAAACCCCATGTCTCTAGACCCCGTCTCTCTAAACACCATCTCTCTACACCCTGTCTCTCTAAACACCCTTTCTCTAGACCCCATCTGCCTAAATCCCTTCTCCCTAAACCCTGTCTCTTTAAACCCCATCTCTCTACACCCTGTCACTCTAGACCCCGTTTCTCTAAACCCCATCTCTCTAAACCCTGTCTCTCTAAACCCCATCTCTCTAAACGCTGTCTCTCTAAACCCCTTCTCTCTGGACCCCATCTCACAGGACCCCATCCCTCTAAACCCCCTCTCTCTAGACCCCGTCTCTGTAACCCCCATCTCTCTAAACCCCGTGTCTCTAAACCCCATCTCTCTAAACCCCATCTATCTAAACCCCGTCTCTCCAGACCACCACTCTAAACCCCCTCTCTAAACACCGGCTCTCTAAACCCCATCTCTTTAAACCTCTTCTCTCTAAACCCCATCTCTCTAAACACTGTCCCTCTAAACCCCATCTCTCGAGAACCTGTCTCTCTAAACCCCATCTCTCTAGAACCCGTCTCTCTAAACCCCATCTCTCTAAACCACATCTCTAAACCCCTTCCATCTAAACCCCATTTCTCTGAACCCCATCCATCTAAACCCCGTCTCTCTAATCCCCATGTCTCTAAACCCTGTCTCTCTAAATCCCGTCCCTCTAAACCCCGTCTCTCTAAACCCCGTCCCTCTAAACCCCGTCTCTCTATTCCCCGTTTCTCTAGACCCCATCCCTCTAAACCCCGTCCCTCTAAACCATCTCTCTAAACCCCGTCTCTCTGGACCCCATCTCACTGGACACCATTTCTCTAGACCCCATCTCTTTAGACCCCGTCTCTCTAAACCCCGTCCCTCTAAACCCCGTCTCTCTAGACCCTGTCTCTCTAAATCCCATCTCTCTAAATCCTGTATTTCCAGACCCCCTCTCTAAACCCCATCTCTCTAAATCCCATCTCTCTAAATCCTGTCTCTCCAGACCCCCTCTCTAAACCCCGTCTCTCTAAGCCCCCTCTCTCAACACCGTCTCTTTAAAACCTTCTCTCTAATCCCCATCTCTCTAAACCCTGTCTCTCTAAACCCCATCTCCCTAAACCGCGTCCCTCTAAACCCCGTGTCTCTAAGCCCCATCTCTCTAAGCCCCATCTTTCAATTCCCCGTTTCTCTAGACCCCATCCCTCTAAATCCCATCTCTCTAAACCCCGTCTCTCTAAACCCCGTCTCTCTGGACCCCATCTCACCGGACACCATTTCTTTAGACCCCATCTCTTTAGACCCCGTCTCTCTAAACCCCGTCCCTCTAAACCCCGTATCTCTAAGCCCCGTCTCTCGAAACCCCGTCTCTCTAGACCCTGTCTGTCTAAATCCCATCTCTCTGGACCCCATCTCTCTGGACCCCAACTCTCCGGACCCCATCCCTCTAAACCCCCTCTCTCTAGACCCCGTCTCTCTAAACCCTATTTCTCTAAACCCCATCTCTCTAAACCCCGTCTCTCTGAACCCCGTCCCTCTAAACCTCATCTCCCAAAACCCCGTCTCTCTAAACCCCATCCCTTTAAACCCCGTCCCTCTATTCCCCGTTTCTCTAGACACTGTCCCTCTAAACCCCGTCTCTCTAGACACTGTCTTTCTAAATCCCATCTCTCTGGACCCCATCCCTCCAAACCCCCTCTCTCTAGACCCCATCTCTCTACACCGTGTCTCTCTAAACACCTTTTCTCTAGACCCCATCTCCCTAAACCCCTTCTCCCTAAACCCTGTCTCTCTACACCCCATCTCCCTAAACCCCATCTCTCTAAACCCTGTCTCTAAACCCATTCTCTCTAAACCCCATTTCTCTGAACCCCATCCATCTAAACCCCGTCTCTCTAATCCCCATGTCTCGAAACCCTGTCTCTCTAAATCTCTTCTCTCTAAACCCCGTCTTTCTAAACCCTGTCCCTCTAAACCCCGTCTCTCTAATCCCCGTTTCTCTAGACCCCATCCCTCTAAACCCCGTCCCTCTAAACCGTGTCTCTAAACCCCTTCTCTCTAAACCCCATTTCTCTGAACCCCATCCATCTAAACCCCGTCTCTCTAAACCCCATCCCTCTAAACCCCATCTCTAAACCCCTTCTCTCTAAACCCCATTTCTCTGAACCCCATCCATCTAAACCCCGTCTCTCTAAACCCCATTTCTCTAAACCCTGTTGCTCTAATTCTCTTCTCTCTAAACCCTGTCTCTATAAACCCACTCTCTAAACCCCATCTCTCTAAACCCCATCTCTAAACCCCTTCTCTCAAAACCCCATTTCTCTGAACGCCATCCATCTAAACCCCGTCTCTCTAAACCCCGTCTCTCTAATCCCCATGTCTCTAAACCCTCTCTCTAAATCCCGTCCCTCTAAACCCCGTCTCTCTATTCCCCGTTTCTCTAGACCCCATCCCTCTAAACCCCGACCCTCTAAACCGTCTCTCTAAACCCCGTCTCTCTGGACCCCATCTCACTGGACACTATTTCTCTAGAACCCATCTCTTTAGACCCCGTCTCTCTAAACCCCGTCCCTCTAAACCTCATCTCCCAAAACCCCGTCTCTCTAAACCCCATCCCTTTAAACCCCGTCCCTCTATTCCCCGTTTCTCTAGACACCATCCCTCTTATCCCCGTCTCTCTAGACCCTGTCTGTCTAAAACCCATCTCTCTGGACCCCACCCTCAAAACCCCCTCTCTCTAGACCCCATCTCTCTAAACCCTATCTCTCTAAACCCCGTGTCTCTAGACCCCGTCTCTCTAAACCCCATCTCTCTACACCGTGTCTCTCTAAACACCTTTTCTCTAGACCCCATCTCCCTAAACCCCTTCTCCCTAAACCCTGTCTCTCTAGACCCTGTCTGTCTAAATCCCATCTCTCTGGACCCCATCTCTCTGGACCCCATCCCTCTAAACCCCCTCTCTGTAGACCTCATCTCTCTAAACCCTATCTCTCTAAACCCCGTGTCTCTAGACCCCATCTCTCTAAACCCTGTCTCTATAAACCCCGTCTCTATAAACCCCATCTCTCTAAACCCCGTCTCTCTGAACTCCATCTCTCTAAACCCCTTCTCTCTTAACCCCATTTCTCTAAACCCCGTCCCTCTAAACCCCGTCCCTCTATACCCCATCTCTCTAAGCCCCGTCTCTCTAAACCCCATTTCTCTAAACCCTGTCACTCTAAATCCCGTCTCTCTAAACCACGTCTCTCTAAACTCCATCTCTCTAAACCCTGTCTCTCTGAACCCCCTCTATAAACCCCATCTCTCTAAACCCCGTCTCTCTAAACTCCATCTCTCTAAATCCCGTCTCTCGACCCCATCTCTGTAGAAACACTCTCTAAACCCCTTCTCACTAAACCCCTTCTCTCTTAACCCTATTTCTCTAAACCCCGTCCCTCTATACCCCATCTCTCTAAGCCCCGTCTCTCTAAACCCCATTTCTCTAAACCCTGTCGCTCTAAATCCCGTCTCTCTAAACCAAGTCTCCTTAAACCCCAACTCTCCCAACCCTGTCTCTCTGGTCCCAATCTCTCCAGAACCCATCACTCTAAACCCCATCTCTCTAAACCCTGTCTCACTAGACCCCGTCTCTGTAGAACCCGTCTCTCTAATCCCCATCTCTCTATATCCCTTCTCTCTAATCCCCATCTCTCTAAACCCTGTCTCTCTAAACCCCATCTCTCTGGACCCCATCTCACTGGACCCCATCACTCTAAACCCCATCTCTCTAGACCCCGTCTCTCTACACCCCGTCTCTCTAAACCCTGTCCCTCTAAACCCCCTCTCTCTAGACCCCGTCTCTGTAAAACCCATCTCTCTAAACCCCGTGTCTCTAAACCCCTTCTCCCTAAACCCTCTCTCTAAACCCCATCTCTCTAAACCCTGACTCTAAGCCCATTCTCTCTAAACCACATTTCTCTGAACCCCATCCATCTAAACCCCGTCTCTCTAAACCCCGTCTCTCTAATCCCCATGTCTCGTAACCCTGTCTCTCTAAATCACTTCTCTCTAAACCCCATCTTTCTAAACCCCGTCCCTCTATACCCCATCTCTCTAAGCCCCGTCTCTCTAAACCCCATTTCTCAAAACCCTGTCGCTCTAAATCCTGTCTCTCTAAACCACGTCTCCTTAAACCCCAACTCTCCCAACCCTGTCTCTCTAATCCCCGTCTCTCTGGTCCCCATCTCTCCAGAACCCATCACTCTAAACCCCATCTCTCTAAACCCTGTCTCACTAGACCCCGTCTCTGTAGAACCCGTCTCTCTAATCCCCATCTCTCGAAATCCCTTCTCTCTAATCCCCATCTCTCTAAACCCTGTCTCTCTAAACCCCGTCTCTCGGGACCCCATCTCACTGGACCCCATCACTCTAAACCCCCTCTCTCTACACCCCGTCTCTCTAAACCATATCTCTCTAAACCCCGTGTCTCTAGACCCCGTCTCTCTAAACCCCATCTCTCTACACCCTGTCACTCTAGACCCCGTTTCTCTAAACCCCATCTCTCTAAACCCTGTCTCTCTAAACCCCATCTCTCTAAACGCTGTCTCTCTAAACCCCTTCTCTCTGGACCCCATCTCACAGGACCCCATCCCTCTAAACCCCCTCTCTCTAGACCCCGTCTCTGTAAACCCCACCTCTCTAAACCCCGTGTCTCTAAACCCCATCTCTCTAAACCCCATCTATCTAAACCCCGTCTCTCCAGACCACCACTCTAAATCCCCTCTCTAAACCCCGGCTCTCTAAACCCCATCTCTTTAAACGCCTTCTCTCTAAACCCCATCTCTCTAAACACTGTCCCTCTAAACCCCATCTCTCGAGAACCTGTCTCTCTAAACCCCATCTCTCTAGAACCCGTCTCTCTAAACCCCATCTCTCTAACCCCGTCTCTCTAATCCCCATCTCTCTAAACCCCATTTCTCTAAACCCTGTTGCTCTAATTCCCTTCTCTCTAAACCCTGTCTCTATAAACCCAGTCTCTCTAAACCCCATCTCTCTAAACCACATCTCTAAACCCCTTCTCTCTAAACCCCATTTCTCTGAACCCCATCCATCTAAACCCCGTCTCTCTAATCCCCATGTCTCTAAACCGTCTCTCTAAATCCCGTCCCTCTAAACCCCGTCTCTCTAAACCCCGTCCCTCTAAACCCCGTCTCTCTATTCCCCGTTTCTCTAGACCCCATCCCACTAAACCCCGTCCCTCTAAACCATCTCTCTAAACCCGTCTCTCTGGACCCCATCTCACTGGACACCATTTCTCTAGACCCCATCTCTTTAGACCCCGTCTCTCTAAACCCCGTCCCTCTAAACCCCGTCTCTCTAGACCCTGTCTCTCTAAATCCCATCTCTCTAAATCCTGTATTTCCAGACCCCCTCTCTAAACCCCATCTCTCTAAATCCCATCTCTCTAAATCCTGTCTCTCCAGACCCCCTCTCTAAACCCCGTCTCTCTAAGCCCCCTCTCTCAACACCGTCTCTTTAAAACCTTCTCTCTAATCCCCATCTCTCTAAACCCTGTCTCTCTAAACCCCATCTCCCTAAACCCAGTCCCTCTAAACCCCGTCCCTCTAAGCCCCATCTCTCTAAGCCCCATCTTTCAATTCCCCGTTTCTCTAGACCCCATCCCTCTAAATCCCATCTCTCTAAACCCCGTCTCTCTAAACCCCGTCTCTCTGGACCCCATCTCTCTGGACCCCAACTCTCCGGACCCCATCCCTCTAAACCCCCTCTCTCTAGACCCCGTCTCTCTAAACCCTATTTCTCTAAACCCCATCTCTCTAAACCCCGTCTCTCTGAACCCCGTCCCTCTAAACCTCATCTCCCAAAACCCCGTCTCTCTAAACCCCATCCCTTTAAACCCCGTCCCTCTATTCCCCGTTTCTCTAGACACTGTCCCTCTAAACCCCGTCTCTCTAGACCCTGTCTTTCTAAATCCCATCTCTCTGGACCCCATCCCTCCAAACCCCCTCTCTCTAGACCCCATCTCTCTACACCGTGTCTCTCTAAACACCTTTTCTCTAGACCCCATCTCCCTAAACCCCTTCTCGCTAAACCCTGTCTCTCTACACCCCATCTCCCTAAACCCCATCTCTCTAAACCCTGTCTCTAAACCCATTCTCTCTAAACCCCATTTCTCTGAACCCCATCCATCTAAACCCCGTCTCTCTAATCCCCATGTCTCGAAACCCTGTCTCTCTAAATCTCTTCTCTCTAAACCACGTCTTTCTAAACCCCGTCCCTCTAAACCCCGTCTCTCTAATCCCCGTTTCTCTAGACCCCATCCCTCTAAACCCCGTCCCTCTAAACCGTCTCTCTAAACCCCGTCTCTCTGGACCCCATCTCACTGGACACCATTTCTCTAGACCCCATCTCTTTAGACCCCGTCTCTCTAAACCCCGTCCCTCTAAACCCGATCTCTAAACCCCTTCTCTCAAAACCCCATTTCTCTGAACGCCATCCATCTAAACCCCGTCTCTCTAAACCCCGTCTCTCTAATCCCCATGTCTCTAAACCCTCTCTCTAAATCCCGTCCCTCTAAACCCCGTCTCTCTAAACCCCGTCCCTCTAAACCCCGTCTCTCTATTCCCCGTTTCTCTAGACCCCAGCCCTCTAAACCCCGTCCCTCTAAACCGTCTCTCTAAACCCCGTCTCTCTGGACCCCATCTCACTGGACATCATTTCTCTAGACCCCATCTCTTTAGACCCCGTCTCTCTAAACCCCGTCCCTCTAAACCTCATCTCCCAAAACCCCGTCTCTCTAAACCCCATCCCTTTAAACCCCGTCCCTCTATTCCCCATTTCTCTAGACACCATCCCTCTAAACCCCATCTCTCTAGACCCTGTCTATCTAAATCCCATCTCTCTGGACCCCGTCCCTCTAAACCCCCTCTCTCTAGACCCCATCTCTCTAAACCCTATCTCTCTAAACCCCGTGTCTCTAGACCCCGTCTCTCTAAACCCCATCTCTCTACACCGTGTCTCTCTAAACACCTTTTCTCTAGACCCCATCTCCCTAAACCCCTTCTCCCTAAACCCTGTCTCTCTAGACCCTGTCTGTCTAAATCCCATCTCTCTGGACCCCATCTCTCTGGACCCCATCCCTCTAAACCCCCTCTCTGTAGACCTCATCTCTCTAAACCCCGTGTCTCTAAACCCCGTGTCTCTAAACCCCGTGTCTCTAGACCCCATCTCTCTAAACCCTGTCTCTAAAAACCCCGTCTCTATAAACCCCATCTCTCTAAACCCCGTCTCTCTGAACTCCATCTCTCTAAACCCCTTCTCTCTTAACCCCATTTCTCTAAACCCCGTCCCTCTAAACCCCGTCCCTCTATACCCCATCTCTCTAAGCCCAGTCTCTCTAAACCCCATTTCTCTAAACCCTGTCGCTCTAAATCCCGTCTCTCTAAACCACGTCTCTCTAAACTCCATCTCTCTAAACCCTGTCTCTCTGAACCCCCTCTATAAACCCCATCTCTCTAAACCCCGTCTCTCTAAACTCCATCTCTCTAAATCCCGTCTCTCGACCCCATCTCTGTAGAAACACTCTCTAAACCCTTTCTCACTAAACCCCTTCTCTCTTAACCCCATTTCTCTAAACCCCGTCCCTCTATACCCCATCTCTCTAAGCCCCGTCTCTCTAAACCCCATTTCTCTAAACCCTGTCGCTCTAAATCCCGTCTCTCTAAACCACGTCTCCCTAAACCCCAACTCTCCCAACCCTGTCTCTCTAATCCCCGTCTCTCTGGTCCCCATCTCTCCAGAACCCATCACTCTAAACCCCATCTCTCTAAACCCTGTCTCACTAGACCCCGTCTCTGTAGAACCCGTCTCTCTAATCCCCATCTCTCTAAATCCCTTCTCTCTAATCCCCATCTCTCTAAACCCTGTCTCTCTAAACCCCGTCTCTCTGGACCCCATCTCACTGGACCCCATCACTCTAAACCCCATCTCTCTAGACCCCGTCTCTCTACACCCCGTCTCTCTAAACCCTGTCCCTCTAAACCCCCTCTCTCTAGACCCCGTCTCTGTAAAACCCATCTCTCTAAACCCCGTGTCTCTAAACCCCTTCTCCCTAAACCCTCTCTCTAAACCCCATCTCCCTAAACCCCATCTCTCTAAACCCTGTCTCTAAGCCCATTCTCTCTAAACCACACTTCTCTGAACCCCATCCATCTAAACCCCGTCTCTCTAAACCCCGTCACTCTAATCCCCATGTCTCGTAACCCTGTCTCTCTAAATCTCTTCTCTCTAAACCCCATCTTTCTAAACCCCGTCCCTCTAAACCCCGTCTCTCTATTCCCCGTTTCTCTAGACCCCATCCCTCTAAACCCCGTCCCTCTAAACCGTCTCTCTAAACCCCGTCTCTCTGGACCACATCTCACTGGACACCATTTCTCTAGACCCCATCTCTTTAGACCCCGTCTCTCTGAACCCCGTCCCTCTAAACCTCATCTCCCAAAACCCCGTCTCTCTAAACCCCATCCCTTTAAACACCGTCCCTCTATTCCCCGTTTCTCTAGACACCGTCCCTCTAAACCCCGTCTCTCTAGACACTGTCTGTCTAAATCCCATCTCTCTGGACCCCATCTATCTGGACCCCATCCCTCTAAACCCCCTCTCTCTAGACCTCATCTCTCTAAACCCTATCTCTCTAAACCCCGTGTCTCTAAACCCCGTGTCTCTAGACCCCATCTCTCTAAACCCTGTCTCTATAAACCCCGTCTCTATAAACCCCATCTCTCTAAACCCCGTCTCTCTAAACTCCATCTCTCTAAACCCCTTCTCTCTTAACCCCATTTCTCTAAACCCCGTCCCTCTAAACCCCGTCCCTCTATACCCCATCTCTCTAAGCCCCGTCTCTCTAAACCCCATTTCTCTAAACCCTGTCGCTCTAAATCCCGTCTCTCTAAACCACATCTCCTTAAACCCCAACTCTCTCAACCCTGTCTCTCTAATCCCCGTCTCTCTGGTCCCCATCTCTCCAGAACCCATCACTCTAAACCCCATCTCTCTAAACCCTGTCTCTCTAAACCCCGTCTCTCTGGACCCCATCTCACTGGACCCCATCACTCTAAACCCCATCTCTCTAGACCCCGTCTCTCTACCCCCCGTCTCTCTAAACCCCGTCTCTCTAAACCCCGTCTTTCTAAACCCCGTCTCTCTAAACCCCTTCTCTCTAAACCCTGTCTGTCTAAACCCCATCTCTCTGGACCCCATCCCTCTAAACCCCCTCTCTCTAGACCCTGTCTCTCTAAATCATATGTCTCTAAACCCCGTCTCTCTAAACTCCATCTCTCTAAATCCCATCTCTCAAGACCCCGTCTCTGTAGAAACACTCTCTAAACACCTTCTCACTAAACCCCTTCTCTCTTAACCCCATTTCTCTAAACCCCGTCCCTCTAAACCCCGTCCCTCTATACCCCATCTCTCTAAGCCCCGTCTCTCTAAACCCCATTTCTCTAAACCCTGTCGCTCTAAATCCCGTCTCTCTAAACCACATCTCCCTAAACCCCAACTCTCCCAACCCTGTCTCTCTAATCCCCATCTCTCTGGTCCCCATTTCTCCAGAACCCGTCTCTCGAAACCCCATCTCTCTAGTACCCGTCTCTCTAAACCCCATCTCTCTAACCCCCGTCTCTCTAATCCCCATCTCTCTAAACCCCCTCTCTAGAACCCGTGTCTCTAAACCCCATCTCTCTAGAACCCGTCTCTCTAAACCCCATCTCTCTAATCCCCATCTCTCTAAACCCCATTTCTCTAAACCCTGTTGCTCTAATTCCCTTCTCTCTAAACCCTGTCTCTATAAACTCAGTCTCTCTAAACCCCATCTCTAAACCCCTTCTCTCTAAACCCCATTTCTCTGAACCCCATCCATCTAAACCCCGTCTCTCTAAACCCCGTCTCTCTAATCCCCATGTCTCTAAACCCTGTCTCTCGAAATCCCGTCCCTCTAAACCCTGTCTCTCTAAACCCCGTCCCTCTAAACCCCGACTCTCTATTCCCCGTTTCTCTAGACCCCATCCCTCTAAACACCGTCCCTCTAAACCGTCTCTCTAAACCCCATCTCTCTGGACCCCATCTCACTGGACACCATTTCTCTAGACCCCATCTCTTTAGACCCCGTCTCTCTAAACCCCGTCCCTCTAAACCTCATCTCCCAAAACCCCGTCTCTCTAAACCCCATCCCTTTAAACCCCGTCCCTCTATTCCCCGTTTCACTAGACACCATCCCTCTAAACCCCGTCTCTCTAGACCCTGTCTGTCTAAATCCCATCTCTCTGGACCCCATTCCTCTAAACCCCCTCTCTCTAGACCCCATCTCTCTAATCCCTATCTCTCTAAACCCCGTGTCTCTAGACCCCGTCTCTCTAAACCCCATCTCTCTACACCGTGTCTCTCTAAACACCTTTTCTCTAGACCCTATCTCCCTAAACCCCTTCTCCCTAAACCCTGTCTCTCTAAACCCCATCTCCCTAAACCCCATCTCTCTAAACCCATTCTCTCTAAACCCCATTTCTCTGAACCCCATCCATCTAAACCCCGTCTCTCTAAACCCCGTCTCTCTAATCCCCATGCCTCGAAACCTTGTCTCTCTAAATGTCTTCTCTCTAAACCCCGTCTTTCTAAACCCGTCCCTCTAAACCCCGTCTCTCTATTCCCCGTTTCTCTAGACCACATCCCTCTAAACCCCGTCCCTCTAAACCGTCTCTCTAAACCCCGTCTCTCTGGACCCCATCTCACTGGACACCATTTCTCTAGACCCCATCTCTTTAGACCCCGTCTCTCTAAACCCCGTCCGTCTAAACCCCATCTCTAAACCCCTTCTCTCTAAACCCCATTTCTCTGAACCCCATCCATCTAAAACCCGTCTCTCTAATCCCCATGTCTCTAAACCCTGTCTCTCTAAATCCTGTCCCTCTAAACCCCGTCTCTCTAAACCCCGTCCCACTAAAACCCGTCTCTCTAAACCCCATCCCTCTAAACCCCGTCTCTCTATTCCCCGTTTCTCTAGACCCCATCCCTCTAAACCTCGTCCCTCTAAACCGTCTCTCTAAACCCCGTCTCTCTGGACCCCATCTCACTGGACACCATTTCTCTAGACCCCATCTCTTTAGACCCCGTCTCTCTAAACCCCGTCCCTCTAAACCTCATCTCCCAAAACCCCGTCTCTCTAAACCCCATCCCTTTAAAGCCCGTCCCTCTATTCCCCGTTTCTCTAGACACCATCCCTCTAAACCCCGTCTCTCTAGACCCTGTCTGTCTAAATCCCATCTCTCTGGAACCCATCTCTCTGGACCCCATCCCTCTAAACCCCCACTCTCTAGACCCCATCTCTCTAAACCCGATCTCTCTAAACCCCGTGTCTCTAAACCCCGTGTCTCTAGACCCCATCTCTCTAAACCCTGTCTCTATAAACCCCATCTCTCTAAACCCCGTCTCTCTAAACTCCATCTCTCTAAATCCCGTCTCTCAAGACCCCGTCTCAGTAGAAACACTCTCTAAACCGCATCTCACTAAACCCCTTCTCTCTTAACCCCATTTCTCTAAACCCCGTCCCTCTATACCCCGTCCCTCTATACCCCATCTCTCTAAGCCCCGTCTCTCTAAACCCCATTTCTCTAAACCCCGTCGCTCTAAATCCCGTCTCTCTAAACCACGTCTCTCTAAACTCCATCTCTCTAAACCCTGTCTCTCTGAACCCCGTCTCTATAAACCCCATCTCTCTAAACCCCATCTCTCTAAACTCCATCTCTCTAAATCCCGTCTCTCAAGACCCCATCTCTGTAGAAACACTCTCTAAACCCCTTCTCACTAAACCCCTTCTCTCTTAACCCCA